>NW_027192008.1:0-646 GCF_011745625.1 Cladosporium halotolerans
AAACACGTTTGACCGTGGACATCAGCGGTGTATGCAGTGCAGCTCATGGCAAATACCAAAGTGCTCTGTCAGGCATTACAACTCAGCACACGCGACATCGACGGCCGGTTAACGCTTCAGCACATCGTCAGATACTGTGATACATGGGACAACAAACGAGACAGCCTGAGGCGGCCCATTCTGACGCAACAGTCCCTCTGCTTTGGCAGTCCCCGTCGGGGCTGCGCTTGGCTCTCCGCACCGGCTAGCTCGCTCCTTATCAGCAAATGCCGGACACTCTTTTCGCGCGCGCGCAGCAAAGTTCTTCAGGATTTACACTCGCTTAGCCTGTGGTATCTACGCCTCTCTAATTCACACGGCTTAAACGTTCCGCTCCAACCAAGGAATCCGGAGCTCAATTCGAGGGAGCTCAACTTGGTCGAGGTCGTTCCCTGCCACATTTGCTTGACCTCATCAGTTGCCGTAAAGCACCCACCAGCGTGCGGCCCATCAGCTCTTCTCTCGCAAACGGTCGCCGCAGATGCTCGGAGCGGACCGCGCATTTGGGACTACGAGGAAGTCTCAAGTGCACTGTACAGTAATCATGTGAGGCACCAAGACCTCGATGTCGTCAAGGTCGGAACGCATAGGCGCTAAGCGAAGAGTA
>NW_027192009.1:0-644 GCF_011745625.1 Cladosporium halotolerans
GGTTGATGAAACCACTGTCAACCAACTGGTTGCCTGATGCCTAATCTCACCAGTTCATCAACCAACCCGCCAAAAACGGGTTGGCTGTTGCGGGGCCTAGCATGTCGATTGCCGACGCGGGGCGAAGAGGCGCTCAGAGATGTATCGGATCAGGTTGAAGCTTTGGTCGAAGAGTGTGTGAAAGGACTGCCGACACTCGGGCATGTCATCAGACGGTGGGTGCGAAGCGCAAAGGCATCCGAACCGGACGTACGGCCGATGGCGAGACTACAGAATGAAGACAGTCAGAAGCGGTACGCAGGTTATCTGACCCGATTCGTTTGCTATACACTGCGGGTCTGGGAGAGCTGCGAAGCTATCAGAAATACGGGCTCGGACAGGGCTGACGACGACGACGACGACGACGGCAACGAGGATGACGACGAAGAGGAGGTCAATGTCGAACTCGAACGTCACGTGGTCAACGCAACAGGAGCACATAGGATAACGGAATCGACAGGCAGCACACACGAAGTCGACACGATGAAAGATGCTCGACGATTGTACCCGTGGCCGAGCGGATTGTACGAGCTCGTGGGCCGACTGTGGAGAGCACTGTCTCCGTCGTGCCGCACTGGGTCGCCGGAAATGGTCATGCTGGAATT
>NW_027192010.1:0-644 GCF_011745625.1 Cladosporium halotolerans
CAGAGGTGAGCACGGCTATCCTCTCGGGGTGGTACCTCGTTAGCGTTTGGCTTTATAAGCCCCTCGCATATCTGGCATGGGTTTGTCATTCTAGAGCGGAGTTCTTTCTTGGGTGGTGTTGTGGATTCAGCACTCTCACTTCAGGACTCGTTCACACTCGTCTGGCTGTGGCCACATAGTAGGGTGAGAGAGTCGGCGTGCGTGCTGCGTGCGTTCGACCTGTCGTCACGAGGCGTGCACATTCCTCCGGAAGTGGAGTGTCTACCGGGTTAAGGAAGGCGAACGTGCCCTGGATTGGGTGGTCTCGGCTTCTGATCGAATCGACGGGAACTCGGCTCTTACTCCTGAGATACCCATGTCGCCTGGCGGCGTTGAATGCAGGTTTCATCGATGGAATTGTCTTGCGCGGATTCGTTTAAGGCTCTTTGCTGGAGAAGATATCGTTCTTGCCACCTCAGGCGTAGGCAGTCGGCTGCCATTTGATTGAACGACGTCGACTCTGGATGAGGGAGTGAAACCTGATGGCGGGATACCGGCCAGCGGAGTCTGTCCATGGGCGTGCATCCGGTGGGTGTATCGTCAGGAAGGACCATGGGAATCATCGATGGGATCGTTGGGTGCCCGCGAAGGCTATATGTGATCTG
>NW_027192011.1:0-644 GCF_011745625.1 Cladosporium halotolerans
CTGGGAGAAGGACAATGAATACATCATCTCAAGCTACAGGTGCGTTTCCACTCAGCCCACACCCTTTCGTTCTCACCTCTGCTGACGTGCTGTGAATACGAGCGTCCGGATCGCTCTGGGCTTCGGTGGCCAGCATGCTTCACCTACACAATCAGTCCGTTAATGTCTACTTGCACCTTATCGGCGCCTCCGGCTTTGCCTTCTTTTCCTTCCACGTCTTTTGGGGTCGAGATCTCGATCAGGCCCACGGACGATCCAAAGGCCACATTGCCCTCTTGTTATACTGCTGGAGCGTAGCATCTGCTTTGCCTGCTCGGCCGCGTGAGCATGGATTTTCGCGTTTGTTCCACCGATTCGCGCTGATCGAGTTTGAGGTTCCACTTGCTCTCGAACCACAGCCCGACGGTCTCCAGTCTTTGCAACCGGCTGGACCATCTCGGCATCCCTGTGCTCATGTGGAGTGCAATGGTCTCGACGGTTCAATTTGGATTCGTCTGCAGTAAAGAGCTTTGCATTCTCTATTGGACACTGGTAAGCCCATGCATGCATGCATGCATGCATGCGTTCAAGAGCATGAGTGAGCCCAAGCGTTGACGCCCAGGAAGATCAGCTTGTCTGCGCTGTGTTGCGGCAGGACCATGCTA
>NW_027192012.1:0-640 GCF_011745625.1 Cladosporium halotolerans
TCATCTCCATAACTTCATTTGGCACCCGTCAACCTTGTTAGTCGACCCACACACCATACAAGAGAGACTGCAAAATATCAACATGGGTAACTACTCTTGTTCGTCAGCTCTGCAAAGGTGAGAAACTGCCCGCATCAATCCCGAGATGCCTCGCAGCGAGTGTGAATCCTGGTCCTCCAACAGCAATTTCCATCCTGGCGCCGAATACGACCTTTGTGGCTGGCTGGCAGAAGGCATTTATCACACTGTCATTGCTGCATCACACAAAAAATCCCAGCAGCAAGTCGCCATCCTCAGATCACTCCCGTTCGAACATCTGGAATGCGGTCTGCGCATCTTGTGCGTGATCAAGCTGCTCCGTCACTTTCACCACGAAAACATAATTCCGGTCTTAGACGTCCCTCGACCGCACAACTCTGAGTCCTGTCAAGAGGTCTACATTGTCCAAGAGCTGATGGAAACGGACATGCAGTCGCTCATAATGGACGGCAATCAGGAACTGTCCGACGACCACTGCCAGTATTTCCTCTATCAAATCCTCCGTGCGTTGAAAGCAATACATTCTGCTGGCATCGTTCACTGCAATCTCAGCCCTTCAAACCTGCTGATCAACACCAATTGCGACCTCAAGGTGTCCGGT
>NW_027192013.1:0-639 GCF_011745625.1 Cladosporium halotolerans
TTACTGACCTCTGACAGTTTCACGCTGGCGAGCTGCGATATCAACCCGTCGTATTTGTGCCAGAGGGTGGTGAGAACGGCGGCAAAGCCAGGAAAGGCAGACCGAAGTGTTCGCTGACCTCTCCGTACAACGACGTCTCTTCTCGATATGCGTTGTACGACGATAACGAGCAAAACTGGGCTCTCTGTGACAAAGATTGTGGCTGGTGTGGACATTGTGGTGATGGAAGAATCTGACGAATGTTGATTGTCCACGTTAAGTGAAAGCTCAACTAATGGGCAAGGAGTGGTCATATGAAGGATTTCTCTACCATTATCCGCGATCGCATGTTGATCCACATCCTTTTACTGCCAATCAGAGCGCAGCCGCGTGAAAGCGGATTTATTTTCAGCCGGGCGTAAAGCTTACCTGATACGCCAGATACAACTCGTGAGGCTGTCGCCACTCGACGTCCCTCTCTTGCACTCTAACGTGGCTGGAGACATTGTTGTGTGATTTCAGCGCGTGGCATAACAGGACGCTCATTTCAAAAAAACGGGAGTAACCTCCGTCCAGCCGTGAATCGAATCACCAGGAAGGACAGTATCGTGAGCTACAGCAAGAGAGCTCAGTCGCCTGTTGTTAAGCTATGAGGCAGCA
>NW_027192014.1:0-639 GCF_011745625.1 Cladosporium halotolerans
CTCCACCAGAGTCGTAGCCTGTGCCTGAGCTTGAGCCTGTTCCAGAGCCTGAGCCTGAGCCCGAGCCCGTGCAAGAGCTTGCGCCTGCAGTGGAGTCATTAATGTGCTTTGTGTGATATTTTAGGTTCAGGAGTAGTCTGCCACCGCTCACAAGGCTTTGACGAGTAGAACTGAGGTGAGCAGACACTCCTGCGCAGAGAGGGTAATCTCGGTTCGGTTGAGGGGCCGGACACGACATCTTAGAGCTGAAAGCTAGCCTCGCGTGAGGGGTCCCCGGCCGTTGCCCTTTGATCCTCACGCCATGCATTGCATGGATATGAGGCGGTGTTGCCAGAGCATACGCGAAGAAATACTAGGACCAAATGAGACGATTCTCACTCACGGTTCCGGACGATCAGGCTATGATGCTTGTCAGTGCATCTCAGCTCGGCTCCTATTCCCCAAAGTTACCTACCTCGAGCTTTGATTCTCCTATCTGAAGCACGTGGGTTTTCTTCAGGTGGATGAAGGCATCACCAGCACTCGTATCAAGAGACGGTTGGGGTCAGAAATGTGATTTGCTGTAGGACCACCACTCATACTTCCACCGGAATGCTCCATCGCAACACACAGAATTGTGAGCAAGGGCCTGCAATGTGT
>NW_027192015.1:0-638 GCF_011745625.1 Cladosporium halotolerans
TGAGATGTGACTGAGTGCGTCAGGCAGTTTCACATAAGTCACGCCACCGACCGCCACAATGCAACACGTACTACCTATCACCGAAGGCAGGTGGATTGAAAGTTTTGTGACCACCGTAAGAAGAAAATTAGAACTCGGAATTGCCTGGCACTGCAGTTTTTTTTTTTTTTTTTAGATCATACTGTATTCAAGCTATTGAGCTTATGACAGGTCTAGCTATTTTCTAGATGACTTCCTTGGCTCTTCCTATGCTCCCGCGTTGCCGGTTATCCTTCACAATCCTGCTCGCTGTCCCGACTTCAACAAGCCGCCACAGCTTTTGGGCGATTGGCCCTCCTACTTTCTTGTCATTCTCGTCTTCTCATCTCTCCTCCTTCCATCACACCGGCCCCTCATCGTCCTCTTGATCTAGTCGATCGATGTCCCATGAATCATGGTTGTCCGCATGTCCCGTCGGCTTCTTCCCGACTTCTGTGCTTTCAATGAAGCGAAGTGCCTGTTCAACAGCGTTGTCTTGGAACAGGATCTTCAGGTCCGCATGGTCTCGCCTTGCGCTTATGACTATCTTGTTGGAGATCAAGACCCGTAGCATCTTGTCTCTTTGTCTTCGCCACTTCCGACACTCTAGCATGAGGTGT
>NW_027191515.1:0-49866 GCF_011745625.1 Cladosporium halotolerans
TGTTAAGACTAGTCGGAACCAAGTTCTCTACACGAGGGTTCTGGAATGTGAGTAACTGCAGGTGCGACTGCGAGCTTGCTTGACGTAAGGACTGGTTCGTCGTCACTGCCCAACGCACGAAGGCATCAGTCCACCCTTTCTCATTAAAAGTCGAGTTGTCAGCAGTATGCTGACGGTCAACATACTCGAGCAACGAGCCAGCCCGACGCTTCTGCCCCCGATGAATGGGCCGCCCCTTGAGGTCGAACCCGTGTCGTTCCATGTGACGCTGCGCTAATGTGGTGGAAACAGCAGGGAGGATGTATTCCTTGAAAGGGTGGTGTACAGAGTCGCTGTGGCATATCGTACAGAGCCAGACGAGGCTCAGGTCGCTGTCGCGTATCAATGGCTCCCCATGTTGCCATATCCAGCTTCCCCGCGGCTTCTTTGTAGGCGGAGCGTGTGCGTAGCCATTCGGACTCGCGCCGCTGATGACTAGGCCACTCTCATTTCGCCGGGTGTGCTGCGACAACGCGGTACACGAAGCTGCCGAGTGCTCTGAGGTGGCTGACATCGTGAGAGTATCTACAGCGTTTCTGGCTGGTTGAGTCGGTGGTAGTGACAACGCTGATGACGACGCTGGACCAAACAGAGCTGGGACAATTCCGCTTCACGCGTCGCGCGTCACGCGTATGGCGTCGGCGCTAAAGATCCTGAGAGGGTTAGGGTTGGGGTTAAAGACTGAATTTCTTGTAGAAATATTCTCGTGCCAAAGCGATTGCAATGTTTGCAGACAGTTTGCAAACAATGGAACTGTTGGAAGGCCTGTTGGAGGGAAAGTGTGAGAGGAGTTGTGTATTCTCCTATCCACTGCAGTAAAGACTGTAAATATGTAGCCCTCCTGAAACTGTGGCTTGTCGCAGAAGCAAGGCTGCCTCAGGAAGGGACTGCATTCCAACAGGAACGACTGTTCGTTTGCTTATGTAACGTCTGAATCAATGTTTGTGTCTGTTTGATGATCACCCTGAGCGTAAGGGGCCACGATATTAGCTTTATCGACCTTGGAAGTGTCCACAGTCTTTTATGAAAGCGGCACGAGGTGAGGTCGAGCGTTGACACGAGCGCAATGAGACGAAGCCATGCATGAAGCACCTTGCACTGGCGACTCGATACGGCTCAAACGAGCGCTCGGAGATATAGCTGAATGTCAATGCCGCACAAAAGGCTGGGAAAAATTTGTACGTGGATCAACTTAATCATTATGTTCTTGCAGCCATAGCTTGGTAAAGGTGTTCGTACTTCTTTGCCGTAAACCCATCATGAAGTACCAGCCGCACCGTAACCACTCTGAATGTTTAAGAAGCGCCATTAACCTACAATGTCGGAACGACGCTACGAAGCGCCTCTCGACCAATTAATGGGAGGCAGGTGGGGTTCAGACTGGGTACTGACACTATCAGCAATCCACCAACGACACATATCTATAAGCAATCAGCAAGGGAGACAGGATGGTGAGGTTGAGTTGGACTTGCTGCGAAGAAGGTCGTGGTCAAATCCATCGACATTGCTGGCACAGGGTGTTTGGCGAAGTTTTTGATCCTGGGGAATGTAAGGGCAGTATTGATCTTCTGCCGTAAGACCTTTACGGAAGTCTTGACAAAGAGAGCCTTCAACCTCAGCCACAGCCGATCACGATCGATGTATAGATGTCCGGCGCCAGCATCGAGAAGTTGCTCATCTCGAGGAAAAGCGATGTCCCACACTTGGGAGCCCATGACGTTTGCCCAATTCGTGGCCTTCGAAAGTACACCGAGTGTTCCACCTTGAGCAAGAAGGTGATTGGAGAGACCGTTGTTTCGTAGGACACGCCGTATATGCGAGTATGCAGTCGATACCTCGACCCAAGATAACGTTGGTTTCGTCCTGCAAGCAAGCGAGACGACGACACAGCAGGCCACGACTGTGAGCGAGAAAAGACAAAAGGCGTGCATTGTATTCCTATAGCACGTCGATTTAGGAAGCGTGATTGAGGTAGTACTGTAACTTCGGCAAGCCCATCGCAACGCAAAAGCGGCAGTAAGGTGGGCGGGTGAGTTGAGTAATATAGGTGACGCAGCTCGACAGCACCTTGGCCCCTGTTGGTGGTCGTGGGCGTACATCTCCCACTTCCCACTCTTGAAACATTTGCGTTTCACATCTGGGCGGCAGAACAACTTCTTTCACTGGCAACAGTCGATATAAGGGGGTCAATTATCCCATGTAAGTTCCAAAGTGTAGCTCCTTCAACGTTTAGAGTAGATATTCTGTTCAGCATCCCTTCGAGGAAATGGCATCGTACACGGCGACTAGAAAGCGGAAGGAGGCCTTCAGAAAGATTAGAATCGCTCTCGATAAAAAAGCGAAACAGATAAACAAAGACCATGACACCCAGGTCTACATGGTATTGATCCGTAAAGGAAAGTATTGGCCGATCAGAGCGTGCTCTGACGAGGTAAGTGGCACAAATCTGGGGCAACTCCTCTTCCCTGCTGTTCAAGGTAGTTGACTAATATCAATGCAGGAAACGAATGCTCCGTTTGATGGTCTTGATGGGATGACGTCCTCTTCGGACAATTCCCAGGATACTTTCACATACATTAAGCCTGTAGCGCCACGACCTTCACAAAGAGGCGCAGGGTTTCAATATATGCTGTAGTGTTAAGAGCCTGAGACTACTCACCATGAGGATGAGCGACGACGATAGTCATGCCGAAGACACAAAGGCTTGCGGCAAGCACTACGACCTTGCAGAGTAGGATTTATCGAACAGAAACTAAGACGGGAGAGCCAGCCTCAAAAAGCGAGTGTAATGTACCAGTGGTACAAATAGTTCAGTAGATGTACCGGCGAGAAGCCGAAGTGGATTTTTCGGAAAAATAATATCTTAGTTAACCTTTAAAGCCTGCGTGAGAACCATAATCTATCTATTAAGTTAAGCCTGTGCCACAAATACAACCCTCGTAAGTACTGCGGCGCGCTGCCTCGATCTCGCGTATCGCACACCCCGATAGCATCTCACCGAGCGCACACACGCTTCGGAGCAGGTAGTTCGTCATTTTCTGGTGACGAGCGGCACCTATCGAGTTGTCCCACCTTCGGTGAAGTTTGATGGTTCGTATCTTCCAATGTTGCTGTATCCCACGCGTCGGAAGAATCTTTCGCGAGATAGAGCTGAAGCGAGGCGTCAGATTCAAATCGAGCTGGATCTTCTGCTAGGATGGTCTTGAAGCCATGCAAGGCACATTTTATCACACCTGATGGAGCCCCAGTCGCATAAGATGGGTTGTACTTTGCCGCCCATTCCGTAGCTGACGCAAAACGGCCGGGCTCTTGTGCATCCCAAAAAGGTCCCTCGACTGATACGCACGGATTCAAGGCCAAATGCGCGCAGATGTACCCAGGTGGTATCAACAACACATCGTTTGGCTTGAGCCGGACAAGCCTTGGCTCATCGGCTGGCTGCCACTCCAGGCTATCAAGGGCAAAATCCGCGTATGATTCTTTGGTCACCTGCGTGCGCGGCACGAACGCGTACAATCGCTCGCCCATCAAGTTGCGTAACCAAGTACCGCCGAATCCTCCCACATGCGGTGCACAAAACGCTCCGGTAGTCTCGATGCGATTGAAAGACAGATCAGCGTTCATGTACATGGCGTGAGCGACCCCTTCGCTGCGGCTTTGATTGCCATCTTCGCGTGCGGCACGGCACATGCCTCTTGTCACGGCGATTTGGAGGAAGCGGAGGCGGTGATAACTCATGAAGGTCGGGTGATGCGCTCCAAGCGACTCCCGCGGTGTCGTACAGCTCACTGGAACTTCGCCTGATGAGAATAGCTCGAGGAAGTCCTCCATGTCGACCGTCTCCGGCTCGTGCTTGAGAGCGTTCGATATCGACGTCTTCGAACCCTTGTAGTGGTCGAGAAGTGTTCTCCGAACCATCTCGGTATCGTAACCATCCTGGTCGTTTTGGTGCTCTCCTACAACGATCGGCTTGTCAAGCGGCATGCCATTATCTACCATAATCTTGAAAGAGGCGTGAGTCAGATGCAAGACTTCGCAGTCTTCAGCTTCGCTTGAGTTCCAGTCGTTGCGGTCTACAACCGACGCCCACCTTGAAGTGTTGAACCAGCGATCGCGAGCTCGGCAAGAACTTGACGCTCCGGGCAACGAGGCTTCAAGCCGCACTCTCTGCAGAAACGACTTGAGCTCTACACAGTCGGCGCATTCACACTCTGATGGACGGAGAGCACAGTGCTGCACTGGCTGAGAACTTCCATCATGGTTAAATTCGGAGAGAGAAGGCAAACTGTAAGGGGGGTGGGCATGGGCGCCTGGCCTGTCCGCACTTGTGCTCAGTCGATCTTGCGAGTAAGGCATACCTAGCCTGTTCTGGACGCGCTCGTTGGCGAACCTTAATGAAGACCTTCTCGTCGTCCTATCGCTCTGGCCAATGTTTTCGAGGCATTCTTTCCGCCAGTGTTCGATGGGGATTGCACGAATAGTCAATTCGCTTGACCGTCCGAAGCTGGCATGCACGAGATCTCCGCTCTCCTCGAAGCATTCTGGCACTGACCTCGAGCGAGAGTCCCTGGATGTAGTGTTGTCGTCGCTTGAAGTATCGCTTGATGGCTGTGTTGTCGCCGTCGTGGGGGTCGAGCTAGCCGTGGTAGTTGTCTCACTGACCGCCGTGGTAGCCGTTGCGCTGGCCGTGGTAGATGTTGTGGCTGTCGTTGCACTCGACGTGGCTGTTCCTTCCGTATTGGAGGTGACCATGTGAGTAGTCATACTCTCATGAGAGAATGCTTTTGGAGTTCCCGCGACTGGCAAGTCTGTTATCGTCGTTGTGGGGGCCGTGCTGGCTATGGTATCTGTCTCGCTGACCGCCGTGGCGGTTACCTCGCTTGCCGTGGTTGTTGTTGTGTTGGCCTTTGTACTCGACTGGGTTATCGCTTTCGTGTTGGTGGTGGTAGTACAGGCGGTTATGCTCTGATCAGGATTCTGCGTGGGATCTACCACAGCTGGTAAGGCACTGTCATCACATACAGAATAAGAGGACCTGGAGAGCGCTTCTGTTGGAGGACGCTGCTGAAGTGGCTCTGCAAACGGATGTGGGCTTTCGGTAACGAACAAACCCTGTGCAGAGTGTGGGCGTGTTGAAGATTCGAAAAGATTTCGCGTTCCGCTTGTGCTTGCCACATCCTGGACTTCGTCGACACTTTCTTGGGTTTCCGACATACCACCATCTTCGCAATGGCTACGGCCATCCGTGGAGGCTTCCAGAGACGGTGAGACTCCGGACACCGTTCTGGTCTCGGACAATACGGGTTCCACCGCCACCTCGACACATGTTCCATCGGTGCTAGCATGATCCGAAGCTTCGAAGACCCCGTTCTCAGGGATACCGACAACTCTCCCAGCTCCAGCTTCTGCTTCTGCATTGTCGATGGTGCTTTTTTGAACGCTGTGTCGCACGGCATCTTGATTGCACACGCTTAGTGTTGGACTACGTTGTGACACGACACTCTCCAGCTCGATTTCAGGTCCATCTGTTGAGGTGTGGTTGTCTCTGGGGCTGACTTCATGCACAACACTTTGGTCATCCGCACCGCATACCGACGCGGCGTCTTCTGGTCTAGCATTTTCTGCTACGATGATCTCCATTGCATCATTGTCGTCAGATTCGCCAAAAGAACCCCCATCTTCAACCACCGATACACATTCGTCGAGCTTCGCGCCAGCTGACGAGACTGATGGCGCCCTCAAAGTGGAGGCGCCGGAAGGCCAGGAGCACATGGACTCCGCGTCTGAAGGATTCTGCCCAAGTCTCGCGACACTGCTGCGCCGTGATGTCCGCTCGGCTACGTTCCGCAAAGGCAGTGGGGTTGACGCTCGCGTATCGCCAAATTCACTTCGACTGGGGGATACAGATGCATCGGCGTCAAAGTGACGGTTTGCCACTGGTACCCGCATCGAAGCCGGTGGCGACAAGACACCGTTATCGCATGATGCCGCGTCCACTCGGTCTGACTGCTCTCTCCGCTGGAGCGCTCCATATTTGTCGTTCTTGAGAAGGAGCGTGGGCCAATGGGAGGATCTGGCTACTTCCAGGTCGATCGACTTTCCTTGTACCCTGATCACGCTGCTGCCGTGCTTGGTCCACTCCGCGATTTGCTGCTGGTAAACATCCTCGTGGGCAGTCGACAGCGTAACCTCAACGCCATAGATCTCCGTCGGCGTGTCTTTCTTAAGATCCTTCAGAACCCTCAACTCCTTGCCTGTGAAGGATCCAGTAATGAATTCATCTTCTCTGGTGCTCGTGTTCTGCGCCTTTAACAGACCACGACAATGTCTCAGCCACCATATCAGGCGCATCTGGGGCACGAAGTCTTCCTTGAACCGACTGTATTTCATGGCACAGGCATAGAGGTTCCTTGCTGGATTGATACCGATGTCGTCCTCGTTCCACTTGTAATACGATAGTACCTCTGGCGACCAGACCATGGAGACGCATGCGAGATGCCTGCGCTGAGTTTTGTAGGTATTGAGCAACCGAAGTTGCCCTTTCGCTTTGACTTCCTGCTCTTTAACTATCGACACGATCTTTTTGAACCCGTTCCAGCTTGGACTATCGCATGCATAATTGATAGATCGGAGCGCTTCGGAATACGCCCATGCGTATTCAAAAGCCTTGCTGTAATTATCGACGAACTCATCGCGGATCTTGATGATAGCGTCCTCTTGTTGGCAATTGTCCGTGATAGTCTGGTGGATCCTGCCTGACAGACCTAAGTCAGCCTCGCTCAACTGTTGTTGGGGTCGAGACGTCGTTGCCATGTTGTGAGTGGAGGCTGTGCTCCGTTTGGACCGGCATGCAAGCGGCCACCATTCAACAGATATAAGCCAACACATTGACGCACTGACGCACTGGTGCACTCACGCTCTGGTCTTGCCGTGGCACTTTATAGTCGGTCTGTGCGCTACGATCGGATCAAAGCGCTTACTTGTCGCGGCCCCTGACTCGAAATGCCTTGCGGTGGAGATTGAGAGCATCGGGCGACTCCTGCCGCACGATGTTAGCACTTCAGCACGTCAGGGCGTCCTGAGCACATCATACGACATAGGACCGCGTGCCGTCGTACCGAAATCGACGATCGTCGTGGGCGATTCGCAGCTTACTGAGACGTACATGAGGATTGATACACATTCAGATCTACAGGGTCTGGGGTTTACAATGTTAGGCATGTCCCTCCGAGTTGACATGTCCGGGCCACTTTCCACTTTGTCGTTGCGGTAAGATGGATTGGCAAACTCTCATAGCACCGTTGTTAAGGCGGGTTTGACGAGAGGTTCAGTCCCGCTAAAAGTGAGCCGTCGCATGAGTCTCGTCAGACAAAGCCCCCTCATCCCTAGATCGCATCTCTTCGAATTCCTCCATGTATTCTCGGACACTCCTCTCTGGATAGTCTTTCCGTGACATCTGCGTCGGTCAGCTATTGTGAAATGGCATTTCGATGACTGCGAGTGTTGTGTACCTCGTGCTTGACTCTGCTCCAAACTTCGCTTTGATCGGAACATATGACGTTTTTCAAGTGCTCCTCCTCCACACGCCTCCACAACGAGTCTGCAATGGGATAACGTTCATTCGAGTCGAAGTCCCAGCTTCGACGGCTCGTGCTTTGCATGAATTCGTAGTACTCTCTGTATTCTCGAATAGATCTCGCAGGGAAGCCATCCGAATACATCTGCATCTGTCAGTACAGGTGTCAAGTTTTGAGAGGGTGGAGTATCGAACATACGCGATCGCTGATCCTATACCAAGACGAGGCTCGGTCTGCGTGTATAACGTTACGCAAAGCTGAGAACTCCAGGCTGGTCCACGGTTTGTACATTTTACCACGCACCGTCCACTCGTTTGCTACATCTGATCGGGCAAATCGCTGTTGCGACTCGTGCTTCTGCTGCTGATTTGCCAGAGCATTCGTGCGTGGCGCTGAAGTGCTTCCATGACGCGCTCGTCGCCAATCGGGCTTTCTTTGCGATGTCGGAGTGCTACAAAAGTCAGCGACGCCTTCGTGTGGGGAGCATGCAAACAACCGTCGATTGATGCCGCCACTGGTATCTCGGCTTGGGCTCTTCCGAACCAGACGGAGGTCCAGCAGCTTTGGATCAAGTACTTCGACATCGCCCTGCGTTCCATAGCTGGACATCGACACAGATGAGACTGCGTACGGATCTTGAGCTCGGTCCTCGACAGACTCGGTAGCTGGCCCTGGGGCAGCCCCCGTAGAGATACTCGCAGACCCATCATGCCACTGTTGAGGTGTTTGGTTGACGAGTCCATGTATGGCCGGTTGCTGTTGGAAGTCGGGTTGGAACATTTCCCAGTCGAAGTCGAAAGTGGAGTTTTCCGACGTAGATCCGTGCAAACCGTTGCCGTCGGCGGTATACGCGTCCGGCCCGAAAGCGTTGTACTACTCGCGGGTTAATGGCTAGAGCCTCGATGGCTTGGCAAGAGGAATCGGGAAGTCAGGTGGGACTCACGTCAAACATGTCTTGCGACGTCGACATCTGTATATTGAATAGGAACAAATTAGAGCCCTGAGGGGAGAAGAGACTAACCTGGCTAAGATGCGAAGCAAGTTTTATCATGAAAGGCGAAGCGAAGGGCCATCGATGCGGGACATGGTTACCTGCATATGGTGGGCTCAACACCGTCGCTCTCCCACAGCCCATTCGGGGCCTGATGATAAGCTAGAGGCCGGATGTGCAGTCACGAGAAATCACATGTTCGGCTGTGTAGCGTACCATCTCACCGGTGCCTCGCTGCCAGCATGAAGCGAGGTATGATGCTCCATAATGCATACCCGCCTCTACCTCGCACGATTATCACAGGTTCGGCGTACATTATCGTTCCCAAGTACCATTTTTGGAAGCCGATACAGTGATAGTACGTCTTCTCGCCGCGTCTAGAGAAGACATCGTCCGTCGTGAGTGCTGTCTGAGTGTGTTCACCTCATGAAGGCGTTGTACCGGCGAAGTGACGTTAAGTTGGTGACCTGCCGCTAACCCCACGGATGCAGGTACATGCAGGGAAGCGTCTCCAATCCCCACCGCCGCGCGTGAGCCGAAAGCGCTCCCTGAAGTGGGTCTAAGCCGCGCAATTGCGTGCATGCGAGATTTGCATTGCATCACGCTAGGTGCGTTTGCGAGTTTCTGAAGAACAGCCCCACCCCAAAAATTGTTTGATTGGCGGTGACACTAAGTCCCAGATGTCATTGGCTATACAGCTCCAGTTTCTCCCGTTCAGTCATCCAACACCGACTGCTGTCCTTCTGGGAATTTGCGGCTTACGCTTATCGTGCTTACCCAGGTGATCCTTTTGCGTTAATCTAAGGTACGAGCCAGCATCTAGCAGAGGCAGCTTCTCCATACTGGACTTGGTCCCAAGTGCAAAAAGACATAGAAACCTTTCTGTTTCTCCAGGAGGCATGCAACGCCGGACTTTCCGGGTGCCGGCGCCCGACCCGACAGCCACCCGCTTATGAAGGCTTGATTTGGGTTGCCCAAGCGTAACGTCGGCCCCACCATGCATGGGTTTAGGTTAAGCGATTGAGAAAAGACCTGTCGAGACGTTTTGGCCAGCTTCGACACTAGGTGTTGCCAGTGCGGCTGGGGTTACTCACGCTCCGAGGGGACCATCTTCAGACAAGCATGGTCACCAATGCTAAAGATTGGCAGATCTGGGGTGATTATCGCATCGCAAGGTTTGTGCCGAAAGGGATCCTGCCCTTACGTCATACTTGCCTGAAAGCTGCTTCTTGGCGCTGGAGCAGTGATCCACACGATATTGGCGACTCTAAAGATCTCGCTGTCGCGGAGCAAGCAAGGTCGCCAGTAGTAACATTATACAGCGTGAAGAGTGGTTCTCGACAGCTACCAAAAGAGCAATGTCTGCGCCATCGAAGGAAGCGCCAAGCTGTTAAGCATGTGGAGCAGCCCTCCGCCATCATGCGATGTTGGAGAGCGTTCTGGCCCGGGTTTTACCTGGAATGAAGCCGCTTCGTCGTCGATGTTCAAGAATGGCTTAGGCCTACGCAGACGATCCCCCAATAGCAAGCTATGCAGACTCGAGTTAAACTGAGCGAGCTCGGGGGTGGAGACATGAAGTGCACTAATCAGACAGGGTTCTCAGATGGCTTCCCACCGTAGGGCTCGTGCCGTCGCATGTACCCGCCATCACGTGATTCAATAGCCTACGTCTTTTCGACGCCGCTGGATCGCTGGTACCTGAGCGGGAACTAGCCAGGCTACATCTCTTTCCTACTGACCACACTGAAAGCGAGTGGAAAAGGTGATCGCTGAGGGGATGGAAGAAATCCGTGGGGATCGTGGGTCAGAGTTCGGCAACACGACGCATTTTGGGGTTCTTAGCTAAGCGTCAGCAGCGCGGCAAGTAGCCCGATGCCCTAAGTGACATTCCTGTGAAACTCCACGGGTAGGATCTGACGGCAAATACCGGATATGAGCAAAGGCTTGGCAATTTTTGGTGGCTAGGGCATGGCATTGCCCCTCTAGCCAGCTCGGACCCATCTGATCTATCACGTGCGAGATCCCTGGCACAAGATGAATTGCACGCCGCTTGACCGAGGCAGTTACTTGGAATATTCGGCTTCGGCGTTGGCTTCCGCCATCGACTTCCGGCCATGATGACCTTTGCCGCAGTCTCCGGTCACCTGCCGCACGACATCGACGTTCGGCGATACATTTCGTTCCGCAGCAGCGCGGGAAGGCTCCGCAATAATGTAATGATTAAATGTTCTAGAGGCGGCAGCAAAACGAGAGGGTATGTACAATAGTTAGCCATCAAGCTAGGCTCGATGCTGTTGGTCCGGGCGTGACTCGCTGGCCATCGCATCATTCAGCTCTCATATCCCTCTCGCGATCAGGAATGGAGGATGATGGCGCGGTGTACTGTAAGACCACGTTGCGATATCTCTGCTCCGCTGCATAAATCTGCGCATGCATAACGCGGTCTCTTCGATCATCAATAAGAGGACTCCACGTAAATCATATAGCGTCAGCATGGGAAGCAGCAAGGCCCGGGCGCCTTCACAAAGCGTCAGGGATCAGACGTGGGCCGAAAATATATCATAAAATGAAATCACAGGGGACAGAACGCTGTTGTTTCCACAGCAGCGTAGAGTATGTATCAACAATCAACAAAGATAACAGTTGCATCACCGAACTTCTCACCAGTTCCATGTGATCGCGTCGACCGACAAGCGTCTCCAAAGGTACGTAAAATAATCCAGCGCGCGCATAGTCAACCGAGGTAAAACAGGCAAAAGCGACGAATGCAAGGGAGGCTCCATTTACTCCCAGGAATGCAGGAAGGCCAAAATTTCCGCTCCGATCTGGGCTCTAGTATGCACTTCAGCGCGCTTCATGCTCGCGATATAGGTTTCGCCTGCCGCTTGGAGCTCGCGAATGATCGTTTGGCACGGCTCGACAACGACGACTGCTGCCTCTTCCCGGTTGGGTCGTTCGGGCCCGAGACACAAAGCTGCCGCGTCTTCCTTGAGGCGTGTCACAGCTTCGGCAATCTGCAACAGCTGAGTCGGGAAGTGAGCATATTCGGGACTAGCGGCACCCGTTGTATAAGGCGCGACACTGTTCGGTGTCCCTGTCATGCTTTTGTCGCTGCTCAATTCGGGAATTAGAGGCTCTTTTGCAGGCGACAGAGGGAAAGGAAATGGCGTTGGTGTGCGATCATCCACCCTGCGACGTTTGCCCGGTGGTTCGATGTCGATCTGTTTGACATCCTTGGATCCTGGGTTAGAGTTAACAACTATCGTTAGAGCACTTTCCTTTGGCTCCGACAGCATCTTACTTCTCCTTTTCAACAGGATTCTGCTTGTAGCCCACTGTTCTTCCGCTGGCGGGCTGCATGAAGGTGACTGGAATACGACAAGTCTATCCTCAGCATTTTGCTCCGCCTCTTTCGGGGTTCCAAGGTGAGTCTCATTGGTTGCCTCTGCAGAGGTCTTCATGTTGTAGTTGTAATGTGATCTTCGAGGCTTACAACTTTGTTCCAGCTTGGGAGGGAATATCTGAGAGGAGCAGGCAACTATATCTTTGAGAAGCACCGGTCTCGGATCGCTGAGTGAGAGCTAAAGGGAGCCCATAGTATCTGTCTTCGGCCCCCGAGGGAGACAGCGCCCGAAGCTGAAACAGTATCCGAGACGGAAACGGAGTCCTACGGCGAGAGCGCTGGTCCGGTATATGTTCATTTGTTGTCGCACCAGAAGTCAGAGTCACTGCATAGGTCACTCAGTAATTGTGAATTACTTCACGACACCATGAATATTTACGCCCATTGAACACCAATGAACACCATATGAACAACGAACGAAGAAGGCATTATGTTCATCTGTTCAACCAATCAGGAGACTTCTGCTCGTTTGTTCGGTGAACAAACAATCAATTGTTCGCTAACAAGTTCGTTCGTCAGACACATTGGTCGAAAGACGCGAGCGGGTCGCGGTGCATTTTTCATTGTAGATAATACTGTACTATATGTAATAAAGAAACAACATTCCTGCCCCAACTTCATCCGGTGAGGTTGCACAAAGCCTTGCTGAGATTTTCATTGGCTTTCCTGAGGCCAATGTTCGCTTCCCTACAAAGTTCGAGTTGAACCGACACCTCATTTCGGCTCTCTCTCTCCGCGACCAGACTCTCCTTCTCCACAGCAAGAGCTTGCTTTAGGGTGTTGGAAAAAGCTGTTTCGCGCTGTAGTGCATTTTGCGAGATGCCGAGCTGATGTGTCATCATGATGAGCTTCTCCTCTAGCCTTTGGTGGGACAACCCTTGCTCGAAGATCCGTCGATTCCAGTCGGAGCTGCTCGCCCAAAAATCGGTCAGAGTCTTGATGCAGACATCGCCGTTCGAGATGCTTTGAATGATGAGCTGTCGCAGCTCTCGGAGCAAATCTTGCGCAGATGGCTCTCGTAGATTAGGAGAGCAAGGCCAGGGCTGCCCGTCTGTTCGGTCGAAGGCTACTAGCGCTCCGGTGTGTCCACTCTGACAAGGGACTTGCGAAGACATAATGGCTTGTTGTGCGTCTCTTGCGTTTCGGCTATGCTGAGATTTGCTTGTGTATATGTGTAAGCGTGCGCGAATTGATTCCCAGAGACGTAAAGGATGCGACTGAGAGAAGTGCAGAAACACACAAAAACCCAGAGCGCTCACAGCACATGTGCCGGACGCTTGAATTATATGCCAGCGGGTGGCAATGGAGGACTCACGAAGCACAAGCAAACCACGGTCCCCCGTCGCAGTGGCGTATTGGTGGGGGTTTCCATTAGTGCACACGCTTATCTCGATGATACTCGAGAGGCAGGATGTGCGTTATGTCTGAGAACCTGCGTCGTACGAGCATCGACTTACTCGGATGAACAACAGAGGGATGATCTCAATCTGAAGATTGATCGTGTTCGTCGGACCTTATGGTAAGGGTGTGCGCTTATGCAAAGGAGAGACCGAGAACATGAGTTGGTGCTATGGATATGCACCTGTACTGCATCCCAAGAAAGCCGGGCTCTCGATAGTGGCACCGGTTCAGGCAAGAGCATTGCGATACGCTACAGTACTGTATGTGTATCATCACAGACTTTCAAGCCGCCGCCGGCTCCAACTGTGTTGGCGGATTGTCCATGAAGCAACGGGTCTGCTGTTCCCGGCGAGTCACGACAACTGTGATGGCCAACCTTTCCTCCGCCGGTGGGCTCGACATTCAAGACGAACCAAGTGCGCAAGGCACTATTCACGATTGTTCCTCACCCCGCACCACACGCGTGATCCGTTTTAAAGTCGCGCAAGCAGCTGGGTAACGCCCGAAAGTTCGCGGCCTGACTCGGACCATGCAGCAACCTTCTGGACTCCGCCGAAACCTTCTCTTATGCTGCCGGCCTGTGGAGGTCAAAGCCGGGGAAATACAGTAGATGGGCTCGGTGCTGCGACCATCTGCTGTGGACACGTTTGTATACGTCGCGCGTTATTGAGATGTTGACTGTATCGTCGCGTGAGTGTTCTAGTCCCGGCAGACGCTGTGACGTCCCATTTGCAGATTCTCATATGCAAGACTATGACCTACGCCAGATCAGAAGGATGGCCTCGATTGCCGGGCCTCGTAAGCCTATCGTGCGTGGCGTCGCTAAACTCGTGTTGATGGGTGGTGACGGCCCGCGCAGCGCGGCGTGAGCGTCGAGAATATGTACATGTGCGGGCGGTACTGTATTCCCCTGGCGTCATTGCAGTATGCATAGAATATAGGTCATGCGTTCGGGGGCCATCGCCAGGTGTGTTTGCCAAGGAAAGCTCGGTTGACTGTCCGGCGCTAATGAGCTTTCGTCAAGGCACACAGGAAACGCATGTTGCAGCTTACAATAGAAATGTCGCGTCTTACAGTACTCAACATCACTCAGCACACGCAACACCAATCTTGGCGTCACCCTCCCAAGTACTCTCATCAACACGACCGGCATCACGATGCAGATGCGGGGCTCGATCTATCAGCGTGGTGATCGACCTCAGCAATGACGAAGCGCAAGATGACGGACATGGCTATGGCGTTCGCAAAATACAATCACTGCAAAGCATTTGCGGCTAGTTGCAGACATTCCCACGTTGAAGAGAAGAAGAGACGGGGAAGGTAGTAGCAGGTGTGAAGGAGTGAGGGCAAAGTGATAGCGGATCATAGGCGATGAGCCTCCGCAGTTCGCGTCTTTCACGGCGCCTGCACACAGGCAGCGACTGACGATTTCGGCTGTGATCTGGCCTTCGAGCCCTTTTTGGTGCGACAGAGCTGCGCTACAGGTTTGTGAAGAAAAGGCCAAAGATGACATCACTTGACAGAGGACCGCCGCGCACGGTTGTAGTTTGTAACGACTAGCCCTTCCACGTTCTCCAACCGTGCGTCGACTCATGGTCTTCAACAGCTTTAGAGCAAGCCATCGCTCGCTCACCTTAGGGGCCGTTCCGCCACTCACGCTTTTGCGTTATACGTAATCGTACCAATCGTGATGGCCAGTGACCCGACTGAAGCATGCTATGCCTAACGTGGAGACAGGTGTGGACCGCAGGTAGGAGTAAGGCGGCCAAACACTGACATTCTGGCATTGAGCCAAGGGTTTTTTCCAAGTTGTCCGGCCAATCTGGAGGTCTTTTGGAGACGGAGACCTGCTTTCGATAGAGATGTTACAGTAGAAGCCGAGCTTGACTTCCCTGCTCACGTTTGTTGTGTACAGATCTCTCAAAGTTCTCCCTCGATCACTTTCGCCCTTGCCAAATACCTTTTCTATCTCCTGTCTTCTTATCCGAGGAATTGTCTCCCTCGAAGGAGAAGACGGGCTCGTGATCGTCCCGCGGCGCATCTTGGTGTTCTGCGGCTGATGCGATCGCTTGGAGAGGGCGGCTGACATGTTGTAGTCTACAACAACTTGTAGACTGGGCCGCGACGGTTTGGTCGATACCTCTTTATTGTTCACCACTAAGTTATGGATCACATGCCTACAACCTGAAGTCTTCTCGCGCCAAAAAGATGAATCGGGGTCGCTGTGCGTCGAGCTGGTGAGAATGGAGACGATGTCGTCGTACTAGACCACAATCTTCGTGGTACAGGACAGTGACAACTGCGCTACTTTCATATTTGGAACGATGGCAAGTGTTGGATGGGTAAGTGAGGGGGAAATCCGGCAGTCATATAAGCCTGGATACTCACGACCGTGTGCTCAGAATGGCAGGTATCCCGGTGTGTCAGACGTTCCGCGAATGGACGTCAGGCAAGTGTTCGACGGTTGGCAGGATCCGTGGGTAACGTAATACTCTACCGCACGAAGTGGAGTACAGCATGGCGTGGCGTTACGGACATCGAGCCCGACTCGTCAAAACCCGCTAGGTAAGTTCATCACTCATCCAAGTTCATGGCCTGATCGATTGTCGTCCCTTCAAGAACGCTCTCTTGTATACGTGTTGGTCTTGGTATCCATTTCTAATTGCCCTCAGTCCTGTGATATGAAGTACACGACAATGCACTACTCATCTTCAGGACACAGTACGCAACCTCGATGCCAACCCGACGCATCGACTGGCCCATCTTCGCTCATCTTTGGGTCGCAAGCCGGGCTACCTTCCCGAGCTATTCTCCAAACAACGCGCGATGATTTGCGATCAAGGCCATGCTTGACACCACTTCGAGACGCGATTCGCGATCTTCATTACTTCTGGCAGAGACTGATCAAATCGGACTCCAATCTCGACTTGGTGCACGAAAACCGGTTTTTACGCAGCCTTGGACTATGGATCGACGGAGGCGACGGAGAATTTGGAACGTCTTCCGACTCGACGGACATGCCAGCGTTCGTGCTCACTTTCATCTTGCACATAGTGCAGTACGTTGAATACTTGACATCCCTCACAGTTGCGGGAGACGACGTACAACATCGAACATTGCAAGGACTGCAAGGTGGCGGTGGCGTGCAAGGGTTTTGCGTCGGATTCCTCAGTGCAGTCGCAATATCGGCTTCCGCAAAGCAAGATGAGATAGCACTCAACGCCGCTCAGTGTCTCAGACTCGCAGTCTGCATCGCCGCGCATGTGGACAAGGATAGAGGCAGGACCGCATCGTCGGAGAAGAGCATCTGCTTTTCTGCTCACGGGCAGCGACAAGACGTGATGGATCGTCCGAGTGTTGTGAGCCTGTTGAGTTCATTTTCGGACGTAAGATACTCGCCTCTGACTAGAAAGGGGCCTTTCGCTAACAGATGGTAGACATACATTGCCGGCTTCTTTGATGCACACTCTTTTACGATCACGACTACCTCAACGATGTATCCCCACGTCACCCAAGTACTTTTAGCTCGTGGATTTGTTTTGAAGACGGTCCCGGTTCGGGGACGATTTCATAGTCTTGTCCACGCCGAGGCAGCGAACAAAATTGCAGCGCTCTTCAATGTTGATGAGAGGTCTCAATTTCCGCGAATCGACCAGTTGCATGCTCCTGTGCGATCCGCAGTCGACGGCATGGTCATTGATCGGGGTAGCCTGTTGCAGCACGCCCTTGAGAACACCCTCCTGGAGCCACTCGACTGGCACCGACTGCTGACAAACACGTTCGATGACAGCGAGCATGCTAGGCGAAACGTCATTGGGTTCGGTGTGACAAACCCAGTGCCTCCTTCACTCCGTCGGACCATGGAACTCGGCGTGACGAGGTTTGAAAGCTGGATCTCAATGCAACCCAATCCACTCACCCAACCCCAGCTCCAAGGCGTGGGTGAAGTCTCGGCTTCGGAGCATGCTACTAGCGGGGGTAATGATTCCTCACCAAGTGGCCGACACGCGCCAGAGGACTTTCCGCCTCACTCCGTGGCTATCGTGGGGATGGCCGGCCGATTTCCTGGCGCAGAGACACCGGAAGAACTCTGGAAGTTGATGGCCGACGGTACGAGCACAGTAGAAGCTGTTCCTGCGGGCAAGTATGGTCTCGACAGCCAATTTGACGACGAACCACGAAGACAGTGGTGGGGGAACCTGCTCCGCAACCCCGAGTGCTTCGATCATGAGTTCTTCAAGAAGTCCCCACGGGAAGCGCAAGCATGGGATCCGCAGCAACGCATCGCGCTTGAGGTCGCATACCAGGCTTTGGAGTCATCGGGGTACTTTGGAACCGCGGCGGCGTCACGAGATCGCGACTATGGCTGTTTCATCGGCGCAGTCATGAACAACTACTACGACAACGTCTCGTGTCACAGGCCGACGGCATACGCTACCCTGGGGACTTCGCGATGTTTCATCAGCGGCGCAATAAGTCACTTCTTTGGCTGGACCGGCCCTGCCATATCCATGGACACGGCGTGTTCCTCGTCGCTCGTTGCCATCAACGCCGCCTGCAAGGCAATCATGGCTGGTGAATGCAGCCGCGCTATCGCTGGAGGTACCAACGTGATAACCAGCCCGTACGACTACCGAAACCTCGCTGCAGCCGGCTTCTTGAGCCCTACAGGTCAGTGCAAACCGTTTGACGCGGATGCAGATGGATACTGCGGTTGGTCTGGTCGTTCTCAAATCATTGGAAACCGCAATCCGGGAAGGGGACAATGTTCTCGGGGTGATCGTGGGCTCGGCAGTCAACCAGAGTTCCAATAACGACAATATCACAATTCCCGACTCGCGCTCTCAGGCAGATCTTCAGAGGAAGGTATTGAAGAGTGCGGACCTATCGCCGGGAGACGTGTCCTACGTCGAGGCACACGGCACGGGCACGGGCGTAGGAGACCCTGTTGAAGTGGCAAGCATACGCGAGGTGTATTGCGGCGTCCAACGGAGGTCGCCACTTTATTTGTCCACATTGAAGGGGAATATCGGTCATAGCGAAGCTGCTGCAGGTGTGGCTGGACTGATCAAGGTTATCTTGATGATGAACCACAACATGATCCCCGGGCAAGCTAGCCACAAGGCACTGAACCCGAATATACCCGAGTTGGACCGGATACAGGATGTGCGATTACACCCAAGTGGAGTACTCATGTACCCACTTACGCTTTACTGTGAGACAGTGGTGTAAGCATATCCCAATCATTGTTTGACGTTATGTCAAGTCTTCCCTAGGAAAAACGATGCTCAAGCATTCTTTATGCAGGCAACGAGTACCCGCAGACACAAAAGCGGTGTCCCCCCAACGTGGTTGCGGTTGAATATCGTTCAGATGAGAAATGTGGTATGCCTCGCTAAACGGTTTCTAAAAGAAAAGAATCATCGTTCGAGCTGACATGTAACAGGCGACTGCCGAGACTCGGCCTCGACACTGTCCAAATCCCAGAAGAGACTGAAATGATTCAAGCCACCAAAACCATCGGAATCATTATGAACGACAAATACAAGATAGCAAAAGGTATCTTGGGGCCTTACATACAGAGGATGTTGACAGATGTATCATGGCTCGGTGGGCACGCTCTGATGTGTCTTTCCGCTACCTTGATCACTTTCAACAGAACGGAATGAATATCGAAGCCCAAAGCATCTACAACAGTATTTCCTCCACATTGTCTTGTGATGAGCACTCTAAGAGTCTCCCACCTGAGCGTTGCTGATATGACCAGCAGATGCACCAATGCTCAAGGTCTTGAGAAACATGCGATCCCGAAGGATCTTGTTCGGCAATATTTTGCCGTCGCGTTGTGGTTATTCAGGGAGGCTTGTAGGTGCGGTAGGACGTCCATGAAGAAGGTGTCGGATTTGTTCGTCGTGCAAAAGCGAAGTGCGATCTCCACCGTTTAATCGCTTCGTTCCGGGAACGATACGCAGTCGTGGTCATCATCGAGGTTTGAGCTTGTGAATTACTGCTTTGAAGAAGTCGGAGCAGAATTTTTGCATCGCCATCCCAGATTTTTTCGAGCAGAATCGACTGGGCTAGCTAGGAGGGCAAGCCAAACGACCGCTTATTATGGTGCATCCCAGTCATTCCGTTCAGCAATGATGCAAAATCTTTTGGCAGCCTTGCACGTGGTAATGATCATTGCGTTCTCGCTGCTAGGAGCTTCGGGTAATTAAACCAAGAAGTCGGGGGCGACGTGTCGGTATGGCACCATCAGCGAGTCGATTGGACAAAGCTCCCTATACGGTGCGTGGCCCTTGTTTCGTGACATTCGCACAATTTGCAGTGATCTATGCAAAGCTTGAGGCGGTCCCGGAGCCTGTGGAGTAAAGACTGAGTCGCGGCTGGGATCTTAGCCCCGGTCAAACCATTGGTGGTGGTTTCTTCATGCGTCGGCTCGAAAACTTCCGCCTCCATCAATTGGGGGATGCAGAGCGGGTCGTTGGGTGACCGTACTCCAATCCGTACATCCCCAAGCGACTTGACGGGGATTTTGGCCGAATAGGACTCGTAAGCAACGTGCATGACACACGTCAGTGATCCTTCGGCGGGAGCAGTCAATGCACCCCAGCCGCGAGCGATTAAGCAGGTGACGCTTTCAACTTCTGATTCAATCCCTCATACACCTTCTTGAGCCACGTTGTTACCCGAATGTGAAGTAACACGATGCAGGTCGTCGCACACCACGAGATCCTCATCCGCTTTGCTGCATATGTGCGCGGACACGGTGTATAGACAGGGCCGCTGTCCTGCAATTCACGCTGAACCTACTACCGTAAGTCACCGTACTCATATGTTCAAAGAAGGCCTAGATAAAGCCTACGACAAAATAAGATGCAGTCTAGGTGGCTCGCATAGCGCATTCATCTTCTTAACAAGCCCACTGGCTTCCGCATCATCCGCTTAGCGTCTCCATGCATCTGCCGAACGCTATCGCGACTCATCTCAAAGTCTACAGTCAGTTGATATCCTCCCCCTAACTGCACCACGGCTCTACTGGAAAATGCCGTATTCAGGAGGGTTTGGCACGGGGCAGCCTTCCGTTTCTGCCTCGAGTGCTGGTGCGTAACCTTTGCTAGCGATTGCTGCAACATGTGGGCGGCATCGAACTCCACCAAGGGCTGATGATGCGCCTCGTGGAGACGCGAAAAGCAAACCAAGATCACTAACATTAGATTGCATTGAGCGTCAAGGTGGCGTCTGTTAAAGATACGTGGGTTGGAAGAGAGTTAATTGATGATCTATCAAGTGGGAGCATGCCTGACCTATATACAGCAGTGGGTGACGAATGTGGCGCTGCCGATCTTCAACAGCGTCGGAAGAAAGTGCCCTATGCTAATCGGAGCAGTCCGGATGATAAAGTAGGACTGGAGATTGATGACCCTCTAGTTGTGCTATGACCTAGCTGCGGCGGCTAATATGCATCTTCGATGAATCACCGCATACTGCGAGGGCTATTGGAAAGCAAAGGCGTAGGATGCTTGAACACTCTGCGTTGCCCTCGTTGTCATCTCCTCCAGCAAGCTCGAAGCGTCTTTGTCAGCGTCGCCAAATCTGGACGAAGGCTGGTGCTAGACTCCATCGTTTTCGTCAAAGGCTATGCTTGCCTCCACTCTCGGCTTAGTGCCGGGGATGTAACCAGGAGGTCGCGTGCCGTCTTATTAAGAATGCTATCTACTTTTGGGGCATATCTACTTTTGCACCCCTGAAATTGAGGTAGCTCTCATGGATAAACACCTTGATGCTGGGCGTCCTTGTCGGGCCTCTAAAGTAGGAGATCGAGGCCCATTCGAGTAAGGTGGCGGTGGTGGCGTTGACCAGGTACTGGAGCTCCTGTTCGATCGTTTGAGCGCAGCAGCCCTCTGTGAGTGTTGCATGAGCTGGCAGACGCTCCGATTGGCTGGCAAACGAGAAGATGCCGCGTGAAGATAACAATTGCTTGTCGATTGGTTGCCTGATAATCTTGCGCCAGACTCAAGTCGCGCAGACAACAGCATATCCTTTGCAGTCGTTAGTCAGCTGATGCCGGTGTTGCCACTTTACCAGCAGGTGCAGGAGCAGCGTTGCCATGGGTCCATTGATCATATCCGTCTTACCTTGCTTTGCATCGATATGCAGGTGCCCTTGCCTAGAGATCTTCTTCTGATCGCGATTGGCCCCCACTAACTTACAGCAAACCAGAAGCTAACCCTATCATCATAGCGACTGTACACAAACCTCAGTCACCGTCAAGTCATACCATCTCAGCTCACGGCAATTCGGCCAACACGAAGATGTGCGCCACGAACTCGATCGATCCGACTGCTACCAGCGTGCCCGTCGGTGAGAGCGATAATATGAGCGACTTCAACGGTTTCTTCTTCTTCACAACTTCCGTCGACTCGACGATGGGCCGGCAAGCCTTTACTAATGATGACCTCCGTATAATAGTATCATAGAAATGCTCTCCATAATCTCGCAGCCATCGTAAACTCCAGAGATGGTGTCCCAAATCATGTACTAAGAACATGCGTGACGATCCTCGATAGGCCCTGTTGGTCTCCATCAATGGAATTGGCGAGCTTTTCGTCTACCCAACCCCTAGTGTATCCGCCTCCAAAGTCGATAATCCAAGCATTGTTCTCACCATCTATCAGAACATTGTCTGCCTTCGCGTCTCCCCAAACAATACCAGACGTGTGCAACTCCATTAGCGTTGTGGTCACTTGTTCGATCCACTTGTTCCGTAGTTGTAAACTGGTATGTCGTTCCAGGGCGCGGGAAAGTGTCACTGACCCGCATCCTATGTGCTCTAGTAGAAGACCAACGATTCTTCCAGGTCGTTCCCCTACGAGTCCACAGAGTCGAGATATGCGGCTTTGTTCCAAGTTCGCCTGCTTGATCTTCGCGTACGTTTCTAACTCGCGTGGGACAAAGTTGTGCTTGAAGAAGTAACGGCCTCCAGCATCAGTTACCACTTCTCGAGGACGCTGAGAAAAGGCGGCTTCGACAGATGAGGCACAGATCGTGACCTCGCACGGCTCGAGGAAGGGCCATAGATGTCCTAACCTCTCAAAAACGTCCAAGTGGTTTGAGTGAAATTCCGAGACGTTGTCTTGATCGTCCTTGAGCGTGAATTTGTCATCGGGGGTGGCGTATAGGGCGAGGTGATAGATCTTTCTGTTGTAGAAATCATGAAGGGTTGGCTTCGGAGGAATAGCATGCGACGTCAACTTCAAAAAATGACGATCGCAGCCAATGAGTATCCAGTCGTAAAAATCATCTTCGGTCGCATCTTGCGGCTGTGGGTCTCTGTCGCCGCCTACAACTTTGAGATATTGGAGATATTGTGTCCTGATATTCACAGAGCTTGCCAGATTCTTCTCCAATATGCTGATGCGGATCCTAATGGTACCGAATCTTATCACTAAGCTCGAGTCGTGGTTGAGCTCGCTGGAAGTGAATTCTTCGACGCATACCTGCGGCAAATCCATGTCGTCGTAGCGGAAGTCAAGGATTTCTTTTCTACGGCGCCTGCGGACACGAACACTCTACTGGTGTGCCGGGGCTAAGCAGCGAGCGTTCTTTAGTTGTTGAGAGTTGTGCGTACAATGATGATGTTGTATTAGTGAACACCTCTAGGTCACTCGACAAGCATGGAGGTACAAACAAGAAAAGCGGTAAGCGCAGAGCGCTGGGCGTTGCGCACGGATGTCGTAGATTTGCCAAGTTCCGAGGCGGAGCCGAAGCTGTTTCTAGAGACATTTCATGTTGGCGCATGACCGGAATCGTCGGCCCGGGGGCATTGTAGCCATCATGATTCAGTTTCACACAATAGCTCTTACCGTCAACGTGCATAGACCCTTGCTTCCAATGAACAACCAGCCTTGTCGAGTTCCAAAAGATGTGGCTGCTCCGGCTGCTCCGGCTTCTCCACAAACCCTTCCTATTGACGAGGCGCTCGCATAGCACTTGCCTCGCTTCGTCACATAGATATGTCACTCTGCTGGTACCTCGAACACAGTCTTGTTTCCGACGGGAGGGGGGAAAGGGGGTATAAAAGACCTTATCCCGTGGTAGTGAAGTTCATAGGATGATGATTAGACGTTACAAGAACCCCAAAGAATGTGTTCGAGATCCTACAGACAGTATCGTTGTGGACATAGGAGATGGGACGAGCCCGACTACTGTCAGAATGCAACCTACAACCGCCAAACCAGACGCTGGAACATGTGTAGGACCCAAAGGATCACAAGCGCTACCGCCGTGGAGGGTCCGTGTCCAGAACCTCAATGCTATCTCACGGATCTCGTGCGACTCGGCTGGACGTGTTGCTCATGCCGCTTTACGCAAAATCGGGGTAACACCTTTTGCAGAGGGCCTCCGGGTCCGCCCAACCCGCGTATCTCTGCATGCCTTCACAATGTCTGCGCACGGTGCCGTCTCACAAGATAGCATGTCACAAAACCCCGATTCAGCTTCTCTTGGCGAAACTCTCGCTGTCGTTGAAGAGAAGCGACCGTCGTTACCAATCGTTTCTGCTGGAAGCACTCCATCAGGAGCTATTACTTCGGCCACAACAGCTGCCATCGCCATCGTCGTCCTGCTTGCAGATGCGATCGAGGAAACATGCTGTCAGAGCTGGATTGGCACGGTAGCAGATACGCTCGACTTAAACAGGTCCAGGAGGACTTGGTCGAGCATAAGATGGATGAAACTCCAAGGGTTCTCCATATCGTCCATGCCAGCCATTGCCTCCACTACAACGATGCCGACACCGCCGGTGCCGGCAACATCAACATCACCGACGCCAACGATCGCAACATTGCTCATGCTGGCGATCACCACCAACACGACAATGATGCCCGCACTACGATGTTTTCCTTTCGCGAGCGCATCCTCACGCGCAATGTTGTGTGCCGGCTTGGAAGTACAAGATGGGAGGAGTGGAACAGTGAAGAGTCCTTTGTCTTTTGAGTTCAGTGACTCCTCACTACTATGCGCAACGGAATTCTACATAGCATCCCTTTTCTGCCAATCACAGAAGGCTAGTCCCGCGCCCTCCCGGCTTTCAGCGGCGCTATAGTGAGCGCTACCCACAATTGATTGATTTGATTTGATTTGATATTCCATTATCCCGGTGTAGCTCCCTTACGGGTCCATGCGGGCTGTTCACTATGTATGATATCAAGGAGGAAAACCGTAGCCAGAAGCCCGGGTGAAAACTCCTTCTCCTGTAGTGAGTGGCAATTGCCCTTCTGCCAGTGATTCTACGATACAGTTAGAAGTAGCTGTGCGCCTCCACACGCTTCAGCGATCGCCATCATCTTCGTCCACATACGTCCCCGGCCTTCGTCCCCTTCGCCTTGGTTTTGTCTCGTCCATTGTCCTGGCCAGCGAGAACTGGGTAAGAACATCCCGCTGCAAGAACCATCGCGTCACCGCACGCAAGCCCGCCGCCGTCGACAAGAGCCTGGTGAAGTCGGTCGTCTTTGCCTCTGCCAGCATCTCTATCCGAAATACCTAAAGGGTAACAGACCTGTGTGTCATTTCGTGAATTAGTGACGAGATGTGCGCATCTGCGCGTATATGCAATTCCGGGGCTATAGGTCATTAGCTCTGTGTCATATGCTCATACACCACATTCTTGCTGCCAAGACAACAAACATCGACACGAATTATTTCAGGATTTTTGCTGCGATGCTGCGGCGACAACAAATTCGCAAATGAAGCCGTCGACGCTCGACAGTCCCACTACACAGACCCCGCAAGCCACACTGACAAGCGCCACACAAGCCACACTCGCGAGCTTAGGGTTAGTGTTGGGGCTCAGCCATAACGTAGATCAATCGAAGGATGCTGCGCCGACAACGCGAAGAAGCAAAAATTGAGATTAAGGATGATTACCGTGTCAGCAGAGAAAGATTGCGAAGAGTTTCGAACGGAAACTCTGATGGTGTTGTGCGGATCAGCCGCGCACTGTGAGTTTGCCGTAAATGTGGTGCGTGATGGAGATTTGAGCAAACCAAACGACGAACGTTGCGAAACATTGACGTCGATATGTAATAGATGTATTGGGATAGAAATGAAGATCAACTCGTATCAACAAAGACAGCGGCGAACCACGCTAGTCTACCTCTGAGCTATCGGACGAGTCCAAGATTATTTGCATTTGAGGAACACCTTTTCCACCAGGAGTGGCCTTTCTTGGGGAAACGCCGTGATCTTGACTGGGTCGAACCTCACTACCGTCGTACAAATGCCGTTCCACCCGCTCCAGCCCATGGACACACGGGACAAGATCGGCTTCCAACGAAGCCAATGCACGCAAGACGAAGGCACGACAAGAATCGCAGCAGCGTGCCGACATCCTGGCAGTGTCCGTATTGACCGACCTTAGTTCCTGGTACAAGTCGACAAACTTACTAAACACCAATGCGATACCGGGACCGTCACACGTGGAATCGTCGCCCGACGCGCCTGTGTGTGGAGGCGAAATACTATCGTGGCGGCCGGCGGAGCCAAGCGAGTTTTGCGTCAACTGGGGTGAGGAGTCCAACGCCGCCAGCTCATCGGAAGTCGGAAGTCTCCTGATCAACTGGTTTTTGAACCTCTTCACCTATAGGATGGAGATTCGGGGCCGGGTTCCTTGTGTAGCACTGGTTTCTTCGAGGAACCTACGAATCCGCCGGGTGTTTTGTACAGCAGCGGGTGTCTTGTACGGCAGCGGGCGTTTTGTACAGCAGCGGGTGTCTTGTACAGCAGCGGGTGTCTTGTACGGCAGCGGGTGTCTTGTACGGCAGCGGGTGTCTTGTACAGCAGCGGAGATTTTGTACGGCAGCGAAAGTGAGCGCGAAAGGATCGATTCAGACGTGCAACTAATGATAATTCATTGCAGCAATATATACGGTGGAATAAATGCCCACACTTTCAAACGGCATGAAGTTCCGCGTCATTCAAGATCGACGGCCCAAAAGTGTGAAGCGTGATCTAAGATGAACGAGTTCGTACCGGAAGGAGAGACGTAAAGGACAGGCTCGCGAAGTCGATCAGACAAATTCATGGGATTCTTCGGTTAGAGCGTGGTAACAATACAGATACCACGCTTGACCGACAGCGACGACGGAAGGGCGCATCTTGGGACGGCGGGAGAAGAGGGCTCTCTCGTTGTAAAGTACAAGTCGGCACGTTCCGATGCTCGGCAGTGAGGCAGTGCTAAAGAACCAAGGGAGGCGCACTTGAAGTGGCACGCACTTGCCGCGGCACCGGCCGGCTGAAAAGCTTCAGCCAATCAGCTGCCCCAGACGGCGTCCGGCGAGCATGTGGAGCAGACCAGGATGAACAGAGTGCAGAGAAGCCGAAGCGGCAGTTGGGTGAGTTAATCGAGACGTCACTGCTTGTCGAGCAAACGAGTCTTTGGCGCAGAAGAAAAAGCGTACGCCAGGAGATGAAACAAGTGACCCGGAAAGACCGTGGCGAGCGATAGTAGCGTTGTAGAAAGAAGCTTGAGGAGATGCTGGCGTTGCGACGGTCTGGCCAGTGGAGCTGGCACGCTCGACACAGCACGGGTGAGCTTTAATGGTCGCGGAAAGAACGACCGGTCCGGTGAGGTCGGAGCGGGCGGGATTGACAGCACGCTGATGCATGAGAAGTCAGGTATCTGGATGCGCGCTGGGCGAGGACGCTGTCTGCGCTCCCACAACAGGCCCATGTCTGAGCGATGCCGCCAACACAGTCGTCTCCACCCGTGGTGTTCGTGTCGGTCCAGTGTGGAATGAGAGCGTCTTGGACCAGGCTGGCCAGGCCACTGGGCTCGTTCGGTTGTCTTATTCGTCGAACGCGCAAAGATGCTTACACGGCCGGTGGCAGGGTTTGCACGAAGTTGGCAGGGAGCAGAAGAACGGAACGAAGGTGAGGGATGTGAATGGCTGGAAGATATAGGAGCGAGCTGCTGTAAGAGCGGATCGGTGGCTACCAAGACGCAGAATGATCGCAGAAGCGCGGCTACTTCTCAGAGCTCCGTAGAGCCAACCGCCGCGCCAGACAACGGCACCGGAGGAATAATGGATTTGATGCAGCATAGCTCGACCGGCTTGCAGAGACATGTATAGTAGAGATTGCAGGTAGCCACAGAAAGGGACACGGCGCGTGCGAAGCGAGGACCAGTCAGCAACAGGACCGTCGTGGGATGCACGCGAAAGGTGAAGTGGCAGCTCAGGAAGTGCAGTGACCAGACGGACGGGCGGCAAACGGCGCGACGGCAGAGGTTGAAGAAGACCGGGATCCACTCTCGAGGCGGCACAGCAAAGTCACGACGCCGACAGCAGCGGTGTGGGGGGCCAGCAGAGCGGGAGGAAGCCGGGGCCGCCGGCCATGGGACTGGCGATGGACGACGAACGAGAAGACGATCTTGCCAAAGGCAAGGAGCCCAGCGGACGGGTGCCGAAGCATGCACGTCGGTATGAGAGAAAAGGGCGGGGGAATGGCCATTCGAGTGCCCAAATCATGGGCCGGTGTTTTGGTCTTCCTGCGAAAGCTGGCGGGCTCGTCGCGCTCTTGTGCATTTTGTATGTGTTCTCCCAACTCTTGCTCATCTTTGATGTCGAGTCGGCGTTCTCGTTGTTGGCAGCCGGATCGGCGGCGGTCGGGGCCTGTTGCCTGTTGGCGCGCGGTGCGCGCAGGCTTTGTCGTGTCGTGCAGAGTTTACCGACGCCTGGACCGCGAGGTGGGCAGCCACGTCGACCATGTCGGGCATTGTCGATGGGTAGGGGTCGTCGAGTGATGACTTTGTGCGAGACTGCCGCATGGGCTCATCGCTTTTCTCCAAAATGGAGTACTGCTCAGAATTCCGTTGGCTATAGTAGTGAGAGAAGATCAGTATAGTGCGCATCTCTCACATGTTGGAAAGAAGAACCTGTTTCCAAGCAAACCCACATTGTAATGACAGCATTGCCGGACGGAGAGCGCACACCTTTACGTGGTGTCCGGTGTGAGTAGCTGCTTATGCAGTGAAACCAAGTGCGCTACAAAACAGCCCAATCGCGTCACTCGGGCTGGCGCCGCCTTCGCGTTTCGCCTTCACACGGGCCACTGGAGCTGAAGCCAGCGCGTTCAGAAGCGTTGGTCCCGCGAACGATTTGATGACAACATTGACTTTGCAACTCTAATGCCACTTCCTGTACAGTCAGAACATCACTAGAACGTTTCGCGTCTCCGTATTGTCAACAAATTCTAGCACAGACGATATACCATGCATAGGCAATCTCTCGGTAAGCGCCACATGAGGCGCATCTGAAGACGATGTCAAACAACAGGGCGCAACTAAGAAGGGAGAACAATGACCAAGCGCGAGTATTATCCCCGCTGGAGGAGATGCCGACGGAGATCATGCGCATAATAGCGGCGAGCGAGCTGGAAACTTCTCAGGCCGTCATTCGGGCTCAAGGCGGATGCTTACGATTTGAGTTGAACCCTGCGATATTGCAAACCTCAAAGACGATATTCACCAAGTGTGTCAAGCCTTGGCGAGATAATCGACCGGTGCGAATAACATACAAGGGCGGTCCAGGCTTCAGACCTACTGCATTCGTCCCCGTCCTCGGAAACGATGCGTACAAGATTCTCACAACACCGCACGAGGTGGCACACACGACTTTTGTAGCCGATATCAATGTGGCTCAACAGCTGCCGAGCGAAGACGACGACAGTGCCATTCCCACGGAAAACGTATGCGTCATCACCTTGGATGCAGCCTGTACATGGCTTACAATCTTGGGTTGCATGCAATCCGCCGAGTATGCCTATGCTGAAGAACCCCCAGCATTCAGACTTGATCTGATCGTTCATCAAAGGGATAGAATCTCTAGCTCAACAGGCGGCGATCTCTACCAAGCCATTGCGTTGATGCTCCAGAGCAGCACTAGGCTTAGTGTTGATACGACGCAAAATGAAGGTAGTCAAGTGATAGGCTCAAAAGAAAGAATCTGGGCATCGCCACGCGATGCGGTCGTAATCGGAGGCTCAATCTATGTCACTTGGATCTCATCTTTATTGGCTCATGGACACGCTCTTTCAGCACTCCGGAATTCTGAAGCTCAACTAGACTATTGCAGCTACACCTGCAAACAACTCATCGGCCTCCACCGCCTGGAAGCCGGCTCCGCCGCCATGAAAAGCCTAACACAGCCCGAACAGTCGATTCTTGCTCGGCGAGCTTGTGCAGCGCTCCTTAACTGGACCTACGAGTACCACCGCGACGCCCGAGACGAAGGGTCACTCGCCAGGCTCAAAGAAAGCTGGCAGGTTCAGGAAGACGGCACGTGTACAATCGAGGGCTGCCCTTGTTTGCTTTGGACTGGATTAGACCTTGCAGATGGACGTGGAGTGTCGCGTGACGACGCTGCAAGATACGGCATCGACCTTCTACCTTGGCTCGAAGTTCATCGCTGGACTATCGCCCTCCATTGCCGTAGGCGGCTGGTCGAAGGAGACTATGATGGTCTGGTGGATGCAAGAGAAGAGATGCTCACAGTCAAAGCGTGGATACAGCCGGACGAGCTGCAAGGAAGCTTCACCCAGGATTTGGAATCGTTCACCATAGCTGCGTCAATGGGCATCCGCAGTCTGGCGAATCACCGCGGCATCGAAATGAGTGATGAAGACGATGAAGCTCAGGTTGATATATTATGGAACAGCCTTAATTTGGAAAAGGAACGAGTTGAGTCGTCGGTAGAGTGGCGAGTGCATAAACATTCTATTGCACTGGAGGCTGCTACGCGCGTCTCATCCCGCATGATTGTCGAGGCCGACATCGTCCCAGTACGATTGCTGGCTTCGCTCCTTGACCAGCACAGGTGATGGTGTCACAGTACTACATCAATTCAGCATGGCAACAAGCGGCGAATATCGGTCCAGGGATATATGGGTCAGCTTGGCCTCGCGTGGAGACTTGATGCGGTAGCCGTAAGCCGTAGGGTGGAGCTTCAATGCATTCAGCAGACAGAAACGCGATACGCCCACGTGGCAGTCTCGCACAAAGTCACCATTTGACGACCCCGACCCATCGACAACGCCCGACATGGGCGATGAGGCCGCCCACCCTATCGTCCAACCGTCGGGAAAACTCTGCAGACACGACCAGACCTGCACGCACAACGCGCCCGCAGGCAACACGACTTCACCACCACCGCCACCGACAGGGCTCGACATGGTCGGCATGGCCCTTCACCTCGCCTTCTAGCCGTCGGGAAACCCTGCACGTCACGACAAGGCCTGTGCGCACGCCGCACCCGCAGGCAACACGACTTCACCACCGCCACCAACAATGACAACGCCGACTCGACATCACAGATGGGCAAGAGTCGGAAGGATACGCAAGAAGTACATAAGAGCGCGATGAGCCCAACATGTCTCGCAGGAAGACCAATACATAGGCCCATAAGATAAGATGAGTCACATGAGACAAGACACCCAGCACGAGCACCCGATGGGCTCGACCCGCTGTTGGACAAAGACAAGCACAGCAGACCCTACGCGTCAGCACTAAGTGAGGACAAGCCGCCTCAACTTTTTGCAGGAGTTGAAGGGCCGCACAGCAAGGAACCGAATTTGGGGACCTTTTTCAGCTTCGGCTGGAAAGCCCCAGGGAAAGAAAGCATGGGCAAGACAGCGTACGCCGCCGGCACTAAAGACGTCCAGCATGTAATACGAAGGAAGTAGGAGGGGAGGAAGCAGAAGGAGGAGAAGAGGAGGATGCAGGTGTTGAGGTAGGGAAGCACAACAATACAAGAGAAGAGGATAGTGCAGAAAACGATGGACAAGAGGAAGAGGGTGAAGATGGCGAGAGCGCGGAAGAGGAAAAGGAGAGTCACGATAAAGCGCGAGAGACAGGGAGGACATGATACAACGAGTGGCAGCGAACATCCACCACGATGGAGCATGGCGGAGTTGCAAGTGGGAGATATGGACGGCAAGGAGAAGGAGGAAAGAATTAAAGGCTCTGGCGAAGGGGAAAGCATGGCTGAAGAAGAGGGCGGGAGTTGTGAGAAAAGATCGAAGCGGCCTTTGGAGAGAAATGAAGCCCACTCCCCCCAATTCGCGAATCCACCCGGCCCACGGCGGATTCACCATGCCTTTTTCGGTGCTAGCGTCAGGTCTCCGCGCTGAGCGCCAAATGCCCGCGTCGCGTGTCAGACACGCACCTTATCCGTGCACCTCAAATTTCGCTCCGCTGCATTGAGACCACCTTGGACCCCCGCAAGCGGGTGCACCACGGCTCAACGATAATATACGGCTCAATGATAATGTCTACCACCGATCAAACTTCTCACGATGCAGCTCATCCAGCATCGCAAAATGAAGGGGCAGGATCTTCCTACGGTGTAGCTTATACGCTGGCCTCTGTGTCGTACCAGTTATCTGCTTCAAAATAGCATCGGTTCGGCCCTTATTCTCAACCTTCTCAGCTCGCTCCAAAGCACGCTTTGCTACTTCAACACCAGATTGGCGATTTTCGGAGGAAATTTGGCGGGCCCTGCTTGCTTTTAAGACTCCACTCTGCTGGAGCGTTGATCGCTTTTGAAGACTGCGTGCACGAGAAGCAGCTCCTGCAACTGTAGAGTGCTCCAAATCGGAGATTGCTTCAGCTCCGGCTGTAGCCTGAATCATTGCTCCTTTGAACGCAGGAGCTACTAGTGTCTGCAACCCTGCATCAAGTCGACAATCATCCCAAATAGTACTCAACTGGTGCCTCAAAGTGCGTTGAGTCTTCGGAGTCGATTGCTCTCTTGGTGTTGGTGTCTTTGGACGTTCATTGCTGCCAAGTGAAGCCACAAACTGTCTTGCTTTGACCAACACAACATTTGGGTCAAACGGCACAAGACCTGTCTTTTTGAAGGCAGACCTGATCGTGGATGTAGTCAGAGCCCGTGCTCTGAATCTCTCAAAGTCAGCCAGAAATTCGAGCTTGTTGTATTGGCCGACGCCAGCTCGAATCGAGGCATCGATCGCCTCCGCATGGTAGTGTTTGTATGGCTGGAACACAACCACGTCCAGTGGCTGAATGATATGTGTTGTATGAGATGGCAGATTGAACGGGATGATCTTTGCCTTATCGCAAAACTCAATGAATTCTTTGGTGCAATGGGATCCATATCCGTCCATCAGCAGAAGCCTGTATGCACCTTCCTGTCTTTGAGCGCTGAGGTCTTGGAAGTGCTTGAGCCATTCCAGTGTCAGGTCGTCATTGGTGTATCCAGTTTCACTGACTCCAATCAGCGTATTATCATGGAGATGCTGAAACCATGAGCCTTGATGTATTTTGCCTGAGATGATGATCATTGGGGCGATGGCCCCTCCACTCGCGCTGATAGCTTCAACCACTGTCACACACTCTCTGTTTTCGGGAGCAGGTAGAAATTGCCTCTTGTCTGGATCCTGTGTGAGTACCAACTGGTCTCTTGCGATACCAATCCTGAAGCCAGTTTCATCCATATTCCAAACGTCTGGAGGCTGGATGCCATGTTCATCACAGATGGCCTTGTACTTGTCGAACCACCACTGAATATCCTCCACATCGTGTGCTCCAGCTCTGGCAGACTCCAGTGGGGTTGTTCTTTTGATGTGCCATTCCGGATGCCTCTGCTTCCACCTTGAAGCCCACATTTTACTGACCCTCGGGGGTGGCGTGCTTAAGTCAGAGTGGGATCTTTTGAGGATTGAGTTTGCTGAGATAGCGAGCTGGTTGAGGCGAACAGGCACACCAATCTTGTCACATCTCTTTAGATATGATATCAGGGCTTCCTCTTGGACTTCATCCAGCTTCAGATTGGTCTGCATGCGTGTAGATTTGCTATTCCTCTTGTGAAGCCTGTGGTTCAAGCGTTGGTATGGAACGTCGAACATCTCGGCAAGCTTGGTGATCGGGCACGCATTTGGGTGCTCAGACTTCCACTCCATGGCCTCAGCAATCCGGTCCTCGATTTCTAGATATTCAGACATAATATTGGGGGAATGATCGCGCATTGAGCGCGCGTTGTGGCTATATTTTGGTGATTATCATTGAGCCGTATATTATTGTTGAGCCGTGGTGCACCCGCTTGCGGGGGTCTCAATGCAGCGGAGCGAAATTTGAGGTGCACGGATAGTGATAATATTCGTCCAAAATCACGACACAGCTCATGTAGAGTGAGTATTCACTTTCCCATGACAAGAATTGTGGAAGAGGTTATTGTACGGAACGCTGTCTAACCTCGGCGATCCAACGCCTCACCAGCAAGACTAAATCAGATATCGGATAGGTCGCTTCCAACTCGGCAAGTCCTGTGCTTGTGACGCAGGCATCATGTTCCGACGTGGACATTGAACCTGTCGTTCTCTACCGCGGTTCATCCGCTTGTCAATTGCTGAGCGGCGTCATAAGTTTGACATGGCAAAAGGACTCGGCATTGAAATCAGTGCGAAGCTGTTTTACCTGAACTATCATTCTGCCTGAAACGCGATGACGATGTCAACCGAGAGCATGTCCATTATCTATCCAAGCCAAACATATCGATACGTGCTTCCCGGTATACCGATCCCGGAGACATCAGCTCATTGGTGGATAGCTGGGGCGTCTGCGCCATGGGCGCGCGATTCTCCACACCTCTGAGTAGATCCATCCTGCTTTGAACGATCGCATCTCGAATGAACGCATAGTCGGCTGACCATTGTTCCATACCCACGAAACGCAGATGCTCCATCACCGAGTCGAATACGGGTCCTTTCTTTGGCAAGAGCTTATACCAGCTATGGCAATTAGCGCGTGTGATGCGGACGTTGGCAAGACGTAGATAACGTACTGTGATTCCGGCAAATCGCAGCCTAGGACCAAGCAAATTCCACGACCCATGGCGCCTTCAATGTTGATGTATCGACTACCAAGATTCAGCATGTCATCGATGCACTTTTCGACGCTGGTAGGAAGATGTTCGGGTGTGCTGATCTGGACGGTGGAAGCCAAGGCCATCAATCGCGGTCGACCAACTTCTTTGCGAATCTCTTCGAGAACGATGCAGGCCATACGCTGAGCCATACGAGACTAAGAGTCACCGCTTTTGGCGTTGATGTAAAGCGCAATGAGTTCGCCGGTCGAAGAAGTGCCTCGAGCGCTGTGAGTAGGGTTACTCCAGAATGTATACGGATCAATGGTCCAGTGTTGGGTCTTCGCAAAGAGTATTTGCCGTGTCATGATGTCGGGACCTTCGTACAGCCCGAAATTCTTTATGCGCAATTGGTCTTGCTCGCCTCTGATCCCAATCCTGAATCTCAGTGTTGAGAATAGTTCTCGCTGTGTTACCTGCATTTCGTGCAGGACCTCCATTACCTCCTCAACAACGCAGAGATCCTATCGGTTGTCAGCGTGTTCTGATGAGTAGATGTGTTTTTTGAAAGATGAACGTGCCTGGTGTCGGAGTTGAGAAGCGAATTGCGAGGGCATCATCGCTGAAGGGTTTGATGTAGCACAAATGATTCTAAGGCGTGAGTCAAAGCACTGCTGTCCTCTTATAATTGCTTGTCTCAACGAAATGTTTAGAAAACGCTGGAACAAGGGCTCAGCAAGGGCTCTTGCAATGTGGTCGGCATGCATGTGTACCCAATATCAGGCTGAAGCTCCTGTATATTTCATGCATGCAGTGGAAGATGCAGGCACATGCAAACCCCGCTATCCTAGCGTCTGAACAGTAGGTGTTGGAGTGGATGCCGAGGGTCAAATCAAGTGAACATGGTCAGAAGTTCAAGATCCATTGCATGTTTCCCTGTCTATGCTGGAGGTAAGGACTGTATATATGTAGCCAGCTTGAAACACTAGCTTGTAAGAAGTAGATGAAACCTGCAGTGATCAGGGGCAGGAACCTAGCTTCACCACACTCACTCTTCACAAACCGTCACAGTAGGTCTCCTATCGCAATACAGCAAGTGGATCTCGGTAGCAAATCCTATTCGTAAAGTATAGCTTAGCCCATACATTTAGTCAGGCATGAATCTCCAATATGGACACGCATATCGACATTCAAGTCTTGCTGGCCAGGATGTGCGTGCCGTACTATGGAGCATCGTACTGGAATGTATATGATATCAAATGACCAAGGAAAAGTGTCGCTTGAAAAAACATCCTGAAAGCATAAGTGCCGCAATCTGATAGGGTACTGCAGTCTGACCATGTCATGTCAGCCAGCCTCCATTCTGTAATGAGTATAGTTCTTGAGCTTCCCAGATGTTTTTGTGTTCCGAATCGAAGCCGAAGCCGTATCAAGTCGCAGCGTCCACTGAATCGAACTTCAGGAGAGTGCAACAGTGTCGAATGGAACTTGAAGCTCTTTTAGCCGCTGGTGAGTTCGCGGTCGTCTCTTTTCGTTGTTCTATCACCTTAATGTTATAGCGCCATGGAGTCAAAGACAGTCGGAAAAGAGTTAGAGATGTCTGTCGAAGAATCGAATATCCGCTTCCGTATGGCGAATTGCCCTTGCGAAATTTCCTTCCTGATCTTCTTTCTCGTTAGCTCTGCCAGAGCATGGAACGCACCACCAATCGTCTCGGATTGATCTCCATCTCCTCTAGGCCCCAATTCACCCGGGGACCATTGGGTCCACACGTTGTTATGGCAGGGTCTCCTCTGCGGTTGCAGAGGGTGGTTGCACAAGTAAACTCCACAACAGAAGCAAGATGGCTTGCTGCATCCGATGTAGCGTTTCCCATAAGCGAAGACCAGATCTTGGCGATAGAAATGATCAACCATGGTCACTTCAGCATGCACAGTTGTACCCATGCTAAGGCTTTCCCACCTCTTCGCATAAGGTTCCAATAGTGCCTGCCACCTGGATTCGCACATTTGTCGTGCATTATGTACGCCGGCCCTGGTCAGAGATGCCACCAAAGCCTGTAAAGCGGATTTATCCGTTAGTGGTGCTTCGCGGGAAACATCACAAGAGCCTTGCACACAGCGTACCCTCACATGCCGAGTGAGGAGTTGATGGCTGTTCGCCGCGTTGACGACGAAAACCGTCGACCTCGCCCAAGATGCGAGACGACCTAGATAATGCCGTATATGACGGTAGGTCTGGATATCAGGCTTTCGTTGGATAAGTGACTTCAGCTGGAAGTATGCTTCGGTGGACCGGCGACTGTATGCGCGGACGGACAGCTCAGGGTAGTCGTCAGAGGCCAGCAGCTTGCGAAAAGGCTCTAACCAAGATTCCCCTTTGGAAGTCAGCACCGTCAAATGATGTGATACATAATTTTATCTTACTTCCTCGGTTGTGTTGCAAGGCATCAGCTTCATTGACGTGTCGTTCGAGCTGCTTCATGTAATTTCTCACTCTCTTGGCGCTTCTCCGAACTACAAAATCCAACAGTCGCCGTTGGATTCTTTCAGTAGTGCGGGAAGAACTGCCAGATGTTTTCGCCAGAGCGTTGAGAATCCATTCTAAATGCCGCCCGGCCCTGGCATGCTTGCTGTTGGCCGAAACCCAGAAGCATCGGATATTATCCTCTTCAGACACAGCAACGGAAACCACTGTCTTTCCGCCAGGCTCTGTATCGCATAAGTGGCATAGATCGTCCAAAAACCTTTGCCAGATTGTCGATCGCGGTTCAACTTTTTGGTTCTGCCCGATGGTCAGAACTCCCCAAAGCGCAAGATCCTCGTAGAACTCCTTGTACGAAGACATTTGTGAGTATAGGAAGAGTTCTCTGGCTGTTGTCGACAGTTGGTAGGATTTGCAAATTCACGAGGACGCGAACTGGTCAGCGAATATTATAGGACGGAGACCACAGTCAACACTGTCATGACGGTAGTCATCTATGCGCCAAGACACGCATCGTGACGATATAGGGCCTTTTTTGTCATGTCGGCTTTGAAATATGATTGGGATCAAAGACGTAGTACGTTGTTTGCAACTATGGTATAATTGCATGGCTCTGATCCCCCACTGTAACAGCAAAAGCTCTGCACGCCTTGTGAGCCACGTCCTGCCGTGCGGCTTTCTTTGACTTTCCAACAGCAACATAGATCTGCCCTTTGAATGAAAGTTCCGATCGAAACAATGGTGGTTGCATCTGGATCTTGACTTCATGATACTTCGGTGCCTCCCCAAACTTGTCACCATATTCTTTCAGTGATGAAATGTGTTCCCCACTAGCTGCGGGCGTTGTGGCATGGTCAGTCTTTGGGAATTGCATCGAGAGCTCCTCTCTGCTTCTGGTGTGTCGGTCTTGTTGGTAGAATCCGCGTTGCTTGATGATCTCCGTGACCCAGCTTTTTAGGTTCGCATCTTTACCGCGAAAAATGGCTCCTAATACTGACATGAGCTCCTCATGGTCATCGGTACCGTTGCGCAATAGGTCTCGTGGAATCTTTCGTTGGACAATCGAAACGACTGCCTTGTACGGAAATTCCCTCTTAATCTCGGACAACCTCGACTGCTGAGTGTCAGCAAATTGGCAGTTCCGGAGAGGGGTTCCACGAACGTCAAATTCAGGCCAAGTTTCGTCGGCATCCGATGACGACACCAGGTCCGCTAGCAAGGTGAATTGGAAGAATGCCTTGCCAAGGGTGTATTCCTTCACGCTCCAATCCTCAGATATAATGAAGCCCTCGACATCGGTGTCTGCGTCCACCGATGCATCCGTAGACGGTGTATCGATTCTGGTGCCAGCCATTGCGAAGAGCTCTAGAAGCGCGAAGTGTTTCAGAGTAAAATGCGGACTGCGATTTGAGCTATCGTAAGAGATGAATTTTATGTTCGTTTTCAATGCGTTGCTAGACGTCAGCATGCATAGAGTGCCTCTTCTCCTTGAAGACACTACTGCCTGCGGTTTCAATTGCATATGAAGCGTAACACACGCCCCACTCCTGCATAAGTGATATGCGTTATCGCGCTAAAGTATCGGCCGGCACTTTAGCGCAGAACTCAGCTTTCCAAAGGACCGCCTTATTGTTGACTCTCTGCTACCATGCTGCCGTGACATACTGCCTCCAGGCTTATAATTGATTCCAGCATGGCGAATTACCACACAACCCCGCTTGAATCAACGACCCCCAACTGAAGCTGCAAGGATGCCCAATATGACTGCATGCAGCTGCATCAGCTGAGCTTGGAAGACAACAAGACCTTGGGTAGCACTGCGTTTGGGGTGGCAGAACTGGCTGCAGACGCGAGTCTTAGAGGCACAGTCTCGATGCGTGGAGCAAGATCAGTGGCACTGGAATGTCCAAGTTCCGGCCCCCCCCACTGGCCGTGCTACGTGCAGATGCGATCCCCCGCAGAGTTCATGTGCCGTGTTCATGGCATCCTGATGACTAGTTAATGAGATGAGTTTGCGACAGTATACCTGCTGCAGTTTTCTCAATTATTCACCACGGCAATCAATGTGCCATCATGGAGCGCGGCTGGTCCACTGCGCCTCGAGCACCATGCCGTAACTTTTCCTCTAGAGGAAGTTGTCGCTTCGGAAATCGTTGTCGATTTTCTCACGATATCAGTTGGCGGACGTCTCGACCCCCACCGGAAAAGACGCCCTGTTTTCATTGGGAAGAGTCTGGAGCATGTCCGCGTGGAGATCGATGTGCGTATCTACACAGACCACAGGTACTCGAAGGAGTGAGTCTGATACACGACAACTTACCCAACGAAATCTACACATTCATGTTGGTAAAGCCACGGACTCCCAGAGAATCCATCACCTTGACCAATCTCCAACACATCACAAGCTACGATTGGTTGACTGCAGAGAGGCCGACTATCGGGGTTCCAGGTACGATGAAGTAGTACTACCTGTACAACCGCGACTAACCTGACCAGGCATACCACATCGATTTACAACGCCGCAAATGCCGCTTGTCTTACAGCCAGACGCTCTCACGTTCGCGAACTCCTCTCACGACAGATCACGCCCAAAGCTGTACAAGTTTCGCCTAGAGCCTCTTGCGCAAGCATGTTTGAAGCTCTATCCCGCATTCTCTCTGCAAGGAATTGGCATACTCTGCGGGCTTAACAATCTTCGGAAGATCTTTGACTTTGCTCGTGGAAAGCAAAGCAAAGGATTTCGAATTGATATGGAGTCCTGCAGTACCACCCTGATGATGACGCGATGGGGACCGCTGCAGGATAACATGAGCCAGACCTCGCTATGCCGTGGGTATGGACGGGGGTTTGAAGCCTCATGTACCACGCAAGAAGGACGGTTGTCGAAATCCTCCAGCCACCACAGAGTGATCTCATACTCTTTGGGCGACCTGAACCTTGTCGTCCAGTTCGAGGCAGATGCACTTGACTGCCGTTGCTCACAAAAGCTGGAGCGGCAAATCGATTACTCTGACATGCCGGCAACCAATCGAGGGCCAGATTCGGCAGTAGCAGGGGCTTCCCAAAATGACATCCAGGAAGATTCGGCGCCACCTTTAGACATTGTCGACGTCGGGACGACGCATACTTGCGATTGTATGATCGAGATCAAATCACGAGACCACAAGAACGAATCTTTGGATGACATTATGATCCAGATGTGGCTGTCCGGATGTCGAAGGCTCTACCTTGGCCGTCACATACGCGGGCGCTTCGAGACAGACGCTGTGTTCGAAGGTAACGTCGAATCCGACTTGAGAATCTGGCAGATACAGCATGAAGACGAGATTGCCTGTTTTATAACATTACTTGAACAGATACGGCAGCAGGTATCTCAGTCGGCTTTAGGCGCCGTCGATGGCAGATTTGCATTGGTATGCGAGCGGGTCGGAACTGAGATGGTCCTCAAGCTTTGGCGACGCGAGAGCGGTCAGGATCTGTTACGGCAAGAGACTATAAGCAGATTACGGCACTGTCAAGTTACACGATAGTAATACGTGCAGGTACCTTTTAAACCTCATGCGTGGTTTGCAATAGTGAAGCCATGTAGAGCCTCGACAATACATTATCTCAGGGCCCAAACACCGCGCCAAGATTCCTGGTGACCTGTCTTATATTTTGGATAGCTACATAACGTGAAGGAGATCTGATTGATTGGTCGTAGCTCCAGCGCCATTATACTTTATCTTGCTAAGTGCCCTAAGACGTGTCTGGGAGTCAAAGCTTCAAGCTGCGTTTAGACGCACCACGGAATGAAATTGCCGATAGGCAATGACACAGATGATGTGATGATAATTCCACCTTGCGTTGCAAGTAGGCTCAGACAAGGCTCGGTTGTGCTCAATCCTCCATGCAGAGTGACAGTCGACCAGGGTACTCGCGAACTATCTACAGTGTGTGAGCTTGACAAGTGGATTGGTCGAATGGCCTGCAAGGCTTACTACCGAAGTTGAGTCTGCCGCCAATACAGGCATGCATGCTTGATCTAGACAAGGTCGATCATCTGCGGTGTGTCGCTGGGGGTGTGTATCCCGCTGTCACGGATAATATTTGCTGGATGGACGAGATCTTCTAGACCAGACCTTCGCATATAACGAGCGAGTGGCCCGCACCATATTCGACGAGCACTTCCTTGCTACCTTTCTGACAGAAGGATATACTTCTACTAAGGATGCAAGCCAAAATCGAGAAGGACAAATTGCAACGTATCTTTCACCATGTTTTTCTTCCCCCTCAGTTGCCGCAGGAAGCCGACGATACCAGCGACTCTCCTTTGCTGCTTGCGACGATCACTGCAATGAGGGCAATCGAGGACATCTTGCCAGACTCTCTTGCCATCAAGTATGCTGTTGTCGCTCTTGAGAATCTCCAAGCTGTGAACAGCCTATCCGGATGTGCTACGAGCGAGCATGTTCTCTCGCAACGGCTTCTGACACTTGGCGAGGGTCATACCATACCCATACACATACGCTCGCAGAATGCTGCCATCGTCGTCACTCGTCAGCGCGGCAATCTGGTATTTGAAGAATTTGAACTGTCGCCACGCAACGAGGCTGTGATGGGGACCCGGGGTCGTTTGGTCCGCGATTTCCCTGGACTCGCCGTGGAGATTGACCTAGGCACAACGGACATGGCAAACTTCATACCGGCAGTGGCAAACATGCTCTCCACGATGTGTCAACAGCCGGTGCCAGGTATGCAGCCCCAGTCGAAGAAGGCACGAGGCCATCACGAAGAGATCCGTGACACCGCCCACCCAGCGGCGATCTCCGAGCTACTCTTTGGTTTCTTGAGAGGGTTCGGAAACCTTGTCTCCGTATCTGCTATTTCCAAAAACACCAGGGAAGAGGTTCTTTGGAAGGATGCAGAGGTACCGTGGAGAAGATGCCCGACGTGGCTTCTCATCCGCGTCGTACTCCAGCTTACCTTAGAACGATCTCCCGATGGCTCGCGCCTGCTGTACAAGGAGACTATGGTTTTCTTCATGGGTCAAATTCTCCAATCTTCGTTAGAGGGAAACCTCGCTCCAGAGATCCTACACACCATGAACTCCAAAATCGTTCGCAGAATGTGCAAGTTGTACTCGATGACGGAACACAACAAAGAGAAGGCCGTGAACCAGCGTCTGATCAAGCCTGCAGAAATGATCTTGGAGAAAGCCGCCAAGATTCTTTCCGACCAGTGGGAAGATACTCAGCAGCAGCACAGTCGGAAATTGGATCTCGGTAGTCTTGTCAATCTGTCGTGTGAGACAGACACGCATGTTTCCTTACCATTACTCGACAGACACATTGAGAATATCCACTCTCGAAAGCAAGGCCGCGGACCAGTAGAATTCTCGCCATCCTCAGATCTAGTCGTATTCAATTCCAACATCTTGCCTCAGGTTTCCGGCTTTGAGTCGAAAGATTGCACTTACACTACGGCGAATCTGCAGCAGCTCGAGCACTGGATTGGATGCAATATCGATTCCTGGACATTGTCAAACACCCGGGAAGGATCCTGTGCGAAGCTTCACGAGCTGATGACCGAGTACCACAGTCTTGCTGGCCGACACTACTGTGACAATCCAGAGGCGATATCTATGATGATCCTGACAATAATGGAGCTCTGGGTTGCTTGCGATAAGATAGCCACAGAAATCGACCCACGACTCACAGATTATGATCCGGGTGTTCCTCTTGACATACTCCAGAGCTTATTGATACCTCTTCACCAGCAGATGGAGAGGTTGAAGTTGATTGAGGAGCATCTGCAACGACGACGCGATTTGTCACGATATAAACAAGCGCAAAAGCTTTTTGACATGACCAGTCCCCAGGGGTATGCCAACCGTTACTTCGACGGATCTGCAGGCCATCAGGATCTTCTTCGCGCCATTGTTCGACAAGCTGAAGATGCGCGGCAAGCCAAGTTGACCGAACTCAAAGCTGCGAAAGACGAGTATCGTCGGCTGAATGCCCTCTACACCAGCGCGTCATGTGCTTATGTGACAGTTGTCGTCGACGACTGGATGGATCCCCCTGAGACGGTTCAGAGGCACAGGAATGACTGTGCGAAATGCTCGTACCGTGAGCAGCGCGATGATCTGAAGATCTCTGTCCATGAATGGCCACTGCCAGAAAACGACCTGGAAGCTCAAGTCGTTGTTTTCGAGCTTGATGTACCCGACTGGTTCGCGTTCTGGAGAGACTTCAGGTTTCATCTGTTGCAAGATGTGTTGAGGGGTGACCGCGAGGAGTTGATCACGCCACATTGCTATTGTCTTTCACAATCGGACCCGCACCTCTCTAACAGTCAATATCGGGGATCGAAGACCCACCGGATCGACCTTCTTTCTGAGTGCAAGCCATTCATTGTGTCCCATTACCGCTCGAAAAGGGTTAATTCAGCATTGCAAACGTCTGAAGTCTGCGTCGCGAACGGACTGCGCTACCAGTATTATGATGCAGGTAGCCGTCGCTACGTTGGAATCTTACATCATCCGGACACAATCGCAAGGATGTGTACGTATGAGCTACCAAATAAGCACCTACAGCGATATGTCTTTCGCCCATCATGCTCGCCCGACGGGCCTCCTCCGAACCATGTCATTGCAAGTCAAGACATCTGTCCTACCGACATGTCTCTGGAAGAATATAAAGAGCTTGCCAGTATTCCGCTTGGACATCATATCCAGTGGGCGAACATGATCTTGCAACTTGCAATGCCGAGCGTAGATTTCAAAAAAGAAGTTACGACTTTGGTTTTCCTCCAATGCATCTACCAGACTGGACCTCCCAACGACACAGTACTGCGAGAAGCACATGAGTTTTTCTCGGACGATGCAAAAGTCAAATCTCTGATCGATCAGACAGAAGCGGCCATCGGTAGGGTAAAGCAAAATTGGGAGTCTGCTCAAGCTTTAGGTCTCTTCGCGACGATCCTGAGACGTGCTTTGTCCCTAAACACTTCATCGGTAGGCCGCTGCTTGACACTGTTGGCACAGATACAAATGATCGCACTGGGGTGGTTGGGGCACCTCCGCGACAGGGCATATGCGGCATTCAGCCATGAAGACCGGATGGCATTTGTCCAGAAGAGTGTTGAGGTTGCAATGGTCTGCGTGGGTACCTTTGATGTGGACGACATGCACCTGGAAACCATGTTGGGCTCGAAAGCCGGCACGTCATCTTTAGTGCAGTGCTCAATCATCGTTCAGCAAGGGAGAAACACCAACGCGCAGGAGGGCCAGAGGTCGCCATTGCCACATCTAAGACATCAACGAACGCTTCATCGAAGTCACGAAATGCTCATCCGATACCAGAGCGGACTTGATGATGCGGTGGCGAAATCCTGGTCAGCATATGCTCCTGGGCGTACTGGCTGGATGTCAGTGTCTGATATTACCAGGAACTGGCTCACAACTACAACAGCAACAGGCTTGAAGGTGCACTACAACTCTCTGGATGGGGAGATTCTCGTGAACGGATTGCCGTTAGATCAACCCCCGAAAAGCTACCGTGAACAAAGGCTGTATTCCATCTTGTTTGGTCAGGCCGTCGTGGAGGTAATGCCGGGATCCAGTCCTGGATTCGATTTCTCCACCAAGAGGTGTTTTCAAAGCTGTGTAGTGCAACTTGGCATGCATGATTCGGATAGTTATGCTGGAGATCGGCTGGTTGTACGGACTACCGACGCCAATGATTCAGACAGTGGCCACGGCGTGTCTGAAACAATTCCTCGCCATTTAATGGCAAACATGTTCCCAGAATCTTTCTTGGATGATTACGTCCACTGGTACAACCATGGGAGTGGAAGGATCGAGTTCCGTCCTCTTGAAAAATCTTGGATTCCTGATGTCGCCACAAATTGGATCTTGGCCAAGGACAAAAATTCACGAGACTGGCGGCTCTCAAAGGGTCCTGATGCCGTCATTGGCATGAAAAAGGCAACATCAACGGTAGTTGCCGATATTTTGAGACCACTAATGAGACATAGTGGAATCCACTGCATCTCACAGTCCTCGATCGGTCAGCTCTTGGTTACAATTCCTGCACTTCGATTGAATTTTCATCTGAGGAACGGGAGTTCGCTTCTTCACTCTAAAGAATTCCGAGGCATGGCCGTTGACTATCTCCAGACCATCGGCACACTGGTCGGCTTTCGCAATAAAATCCTGCTGAAGTCAGCAACAGGGAAGCAGCTTTTGCTTGTCAAGGAATCGACTGTATCATACGTCAAGGATACAGGGCATATCGCCGTGAGCGTTGATGACATCTCCACGGCCAGAGTACATGCTCTGCGTGTCGACCCTCAACTCGGGCGTCTGATCGACAACGGTGATCTACAATGCAAGTTATACCTAGCGAATATCCATGCTTTGACGTCTTCTTTTCTCCCAGACCCATTCCTGGGCGTGACTGGTACTGAGCAAAGTCTATCGATCCTAAGGTCAGCTGCAGTCAGATCATTCAGTCAGCTTTCCCAGCCAAATGTCGATATCTTGGGACACATCGCACGTTTGAGTCATCGCCACCAATTCTATCCCATTCATGAGCGTGTAATGCAGAGCGTCTCTTGGGATTCTCAACTTTCCCCCTTGGCTCAGCATTCTGGACTCAGGGTTGAAGTGCACGAAATCTTCCAGCAGGCGCAAAGGATCTGTTTCTTGTACCCTGATATTGAATTGGAGTTTCCGCACCTGCCACAACTTGATGAACATCTCCGGGATCGAGACATCATCCGAGACTCGTGTTTCAGAGTGTCTGGATTTGGCGCCGAGAATCACACTGTCAAGTATGATGCGTTGTACAGGCCTCGTGATCGGAACATCAACTCTGAGCGTGCTAAGAAGGCCATGCACATATCTGGCCTTATGCACCGTATTGGCGACGACACAAACTGGGAAGTACCAACGATTGATGACTTGTGGCGCAGGATGTCTGCCTTTCCTGACATCGAAGGGGTTGAGACACGTGCCTACACAGATGAACTGCGGTACGATGCTGTTTACTTGGATGAAGGGCTTGATTTCATCCTTGCCAGACTACCAAGCATTTGTAACACCCTGAAAGCATCGCAAAACATGGGCCAGCGCGACTACGCTCTCATGGGTTGGTTTGCAGGTCTCGCTTTTCCGCTGGACGATGCCGATTGCCGCATGGTACAGATCTTTGTTATGTTCTCAAAATCTAGGAGCGTTGCAGGGATTCCTTTGCCTATAGTGAGGAGGTTTCGCATCCAAGAAGGCAGGCGTTACTCCACGGCTGAACTCAAACGCATCGTCCAGGCCAACACGCGGCGTGTGAAGAAATGTCCCGAATACCATTTGCAGCGATGGAGGAATGAAAATCACACGTCCTACCTCAATCGCCGAGACCAAGCATGGCAGGGTGCAAGTCAATCTGCCGTCAATAACTTCATTGCAATGCTTGAAGTGCAGTGGCCTTGTGAGCATCTTGTACTGCGTCCCACCACCAATGCCTCCACATACATAGATGTTGGAGGCGCAATGGATGCTGCCAGAACGCAGTTCAAAGCATGGCATGACAACTGCTTACTCTACGACTTCTTGGACCACGTCGTGCGCGGAATGAATCTTTTGACACATCGCGAGATCGGCATAGGGCATGTTGTGGCACTCAGCGCGACAAGGGCCCCAAGCTTATCCGGCCACATCACCGTACAACACCTTTTCTCCGTGCGGGCTCCCCGGCTTCCGGCCTTCGACGAAAGCAAGAAACTTCGTCCTGCCAAGACGGAGAAGACGCACGCTGGACTTGGGACCTTCCGCCTACGCTCACTAATTCAGATCATGAGAGACTCACATGGGGGATCCGAGTACGAGAGAAGACACGCTTCAGATTTGCAGACCAGCTTAGAAGCCTTACTGACGCATGGCAAACACTGTTTCATCGGCATCGGGGCAACGAGTAAGGAGGTTGACCAACACTTGAAAGATTGCAAGGATTATGTTGCCTGCGTGTATGGAACAATGATCACATCTGTGAGCAGCTCCCCGCCAGCATTGATTGCACAGAAAGTACAACAGTATCCGCGGATCTCACCCACCTTGCTTCTTCGACAGCTCTCATGCACTCATTGGGGCGATCTCCCGGACAGTTGGAGAGAAACGATCATAGCGTACGGCATCGCCATCACCGCTCTTCAGCGGGCAGAGCGACTGGCGGATCTTATTCATGCGCCCAACATGGATGATTTTATCAAGGAACTGCAATACAATGGTCACACGAATTGGAGCCCTCACGATCAGCCAGAATCTTTGCTGATGGAGATTGAAAGTGGAATCATCATTCGCGATGTTCAAACAGACATCGGCAGGCAGATGCAGCAGCCGACCTGTTGTGGCAATGCTGTCATGCAGTTGAACATGGGAGAGGGCAAGTCCAGCGTCATCGCCCCGATGGTCGCTGTCAATCTAGCAGACGGCCACCGGCTGGTGCGCGTGGTTGTAGGAAAACCGCAGTCCAAGCAGATGGCTCAAATGCTTGTCTCCAAGCTTGGAGGTCTAGCCGACCGTCGGATCTACCACTTGCCTTTCTCGAGGGCGTTGGCTCTGGACAGGGGAGCTGCCAAGATCGTCGATGACTTGTTGCATGAGTGTGTGGCGAATCGAGGCATCTTACTGGTGCAGCCAGAGCACCTCCTATCCTTCAAACTCATGGCTCCCGAATGCTATATCTCTGGCAATGAGGAGACCGGTCATCAGCTCGTGAGGACTCAAGATTTCTTGAATCAGTATGCTCGCGATATCGTTGATGAGAGCGACGAGAATTTCAGTGTTCGATTCGAGCTCATATACACGATGGGCACGCAGAACTCGATTGAGATGAGCCCGGATCGCTGGTATATCATCCAGCAGGTGTTTGAAGTGATTAGAAGAATTGCACCGATGGTTGCCGAACAGGAGCTCGATTCACTTGAGGTTCATCCAGTTCGAGCTGGTGAGTTTCCACGCGTCCGCATCCTCGGCACAGCTAGCGGTTCCACATTGGTGAGCCGAGTGGCCAAGGAGATATGTGAGAGTGGGCTTGACGGTCTACAAGTATCACGACAGTCCGAGAAGGTTCGCAAAGCCGTGTACAGTTACATCACAAAACCTGCACTGAGCGAGAATGAAATCAGCGCGGTCGAGGATGGGATCTTTTGGACAGACACAACGAAAGCTCCACTACTACTCCTAAGAGGTATTTTTGCCGGAGGAGTCTTGCTTTTCTGCCTTGGTCAGAAGCGTTGGCGCGTAAACTATGGTCTCGCATCGCGAACACCATCCACGAGATTGGCCGTCCCGTATCGCGCGAAAGACAGTCCGAGCCTTCGATCAGAGTTCAGCCACCCGGACGTGGTCCTGTTGTTGACATCACTATGCCACTACTATCAAGGGCTGGATGATGAGGACCTTTTCACGGCTTTAGCACATCTCATTGACTCGGACCAAGCCGACATCGAATATCAGTCCTGGGTGAACGATGCCTTCCAATTGCCATACTACTTCAGGCAGCTTCAAGGTGTCAATCTCAAAGACCGTCCTCAATGCGTGGACGACCTGTTCCCAGCACTACGGCGTGGCAAGGGTACGATAGACTACTTCTTGTCCCACATCGTATTTCCCAAAGAGATGATGGAGTTCACCCATAAGCTCTCGGCTTCAGGATGGGACATCGGCAAGCAAAGGAACGAACTGATGACAGGGTTTTCGGGCACCAACGACTCAAGGTACTTACTCCCTATGGACGTCGAACAGCTTGATCTACACCAGCAAAAGCACACAAATGCCATGGTTCTTGAGTATCTTCTGCAAGACGGCAACTCTGTGGAACTACTGAAACCCAACAACAAAGATTCTACGGACGCGGATTTCTTGCTTTTATCCATCGTACAGTTTCAATGGGAAGTCCAGGTGATCCTCGATGTTGGTGCTCAGATCCTCGAGCTCACCAATTTGGAGGTGGCTACCTCATGGCTTAAGTTGTCACAGACAGACAAGGAAGCGGTGGTGTTTGTCAACACCCAAGATGAGCTCTGCGTTGTTGACCGTGAGGGCCGCATTGATCTGTTGCATGTATCGTCCTTCGAAAGCCGATTGGACTCTTGTCTTGTATTTCTCGACGAGAGTCACACGCGTGGAATTGACATTAAGCTTCCTGCTCACTATAGGGCCGCGGTGACTCTCGGTGCCAATCTCACCAAGGATCGTCTTGTTCAAGCATGCATGCGGATGAGGAGACTCGGACACGGTCAGACGGTCGCATTTTGTGTTCCACCTGAGATACAGGACAAGATAAGGAGCATGGATTGCGATCCCGGTAACGAGATTGAGGTGTCCGATGTGATCCTGTGGTCTATATCAGAGACGCACAGAGAGATGCATCGAAATGTTCCTCTATGGGCCGCACAAGGTGAACGGTTCATACGACAACAAGACTTGTGGCAACAAATAACGGAGAACGGCGAAACATCACTTAACGAATCCAATGCGACACACTTCCTGGAGGAAGAGTCTCAAACACTTGAACAGCGCTATCGGCCACAACGCAATTCGAACAAGCCAGTCGATGCTCCCTCTGCAAACGGGCTTCAAACGACTTCGAAGGCCATCGTGGATCGCTGTCGCGAATTTGGCCAGCTCAATTTCGGCTCAAGCGTTTTACTTGAAGAGCAAGAGCGCGAGCTGTCCCCAGAAATTGAACACGAGAGGCAAGTTCAGAGGCCGCCACCGGCACAACCTGCTGTGCATTACCTACACCCCGACGTAAAGCGTTTCGCATTGGGTGACACCACTCCAAGTTCTTCGGAAGGTTACATGGCCGCTTTTGAGTCACTGGCTCGTCTGAGCATCGCACGTCAGATCGATTTGTCGCAATTTGCGGCAGAAGGAAAACTTTTGGTATCCGCCGACTTCGCCACTACGATTACGCGGTCCGACATCCTCGGTACAAGTGACGCATTTCAGCGACATGTCGGCTGGATAATCACGAGATATACTTACGACGACGGAAGGATTCAGTCCTTCATGGCCATCAGTCCGTATGAGGCTAATCTCCTGCATGT
>NW_027192016.1:0-636 GCF_011745625.1 Cladosporium halotolerans
GTCTACCGCAAGTCACCAGGGAGTCAATCCAAGCCGATGGGCCGGATCACGGTTTGCGTACCCTACGAGCACGAGTTTGATATCGCTGTAAGCCAAGAAGGTCTTGTAATTGTACTCTCCCAAGTCTCACGGACTGATTGTAGCAGGCTATCGAGCATGTTCGCTCGCACACATTAGACTCAGAAAGCAACAAACCAAACGACATTGACTCGACTATCGCTTCAAAGTACACGGGAATCGACCGAGATCAGCTGAGATTCATGAGACAAAGGTGTGCCGATTGCAGTGTGACGGATACAGATATTGTCGAAGTTGGCTTGGACTGTCGACCGGTCGTACGCAGGCTACTAGTAACGGAGGATGCTTTAAATCCTGTATCTCATCCCCCGACGAAGACCAGAGTCAAGGGTGTCTCTAAAAGTGAGCTCTGCAAGCACTTCCCGAACCATGTCATAGCAGACACTATCTCGAGCTCTACACACAAGTACTCCAGTGTATATTGGATTGCTTGTGAGGATAAATTGGCCGAACCGATACCCACCCAGACGCTCCACCATAGGCATACCGCGGCAGCAGTCAGCAAACTCATCCCAAGCTGCTTCTTACCCGACGAAGCACAACGCTTGATGCTGGTTG
>NW_027192017.1:0-636 GCF_011745625.1 Cladosporium halotolerans
ACGGGCCGCCCCACTTCGCCCAGTCTGACACTTGGACAAGTTACAAACTGGACCGGCTGCCTCCACAGCCCTCCCTTCCTCTCTCTCTCTCTCTCTCTCTCTCTCTCTCAGCCACCGTCTTCAATTGCCTGCCAGCCTTCGCAGACGGTGGTTCACTTGCTGTGTTCTCTATCTGTTATGGTCTCTTCGTTTCTAGCTTGCAATTTACCTACAGTCTCCCCCCAGTGCTCGGCGTCGTCTACTGTTCCACGATCCTGCTTCCTAGTGATGGAAGAACGTTGGATCATCTATGAGCTTCGCGATTACTGTATCTCTTGTCATCACGTGCAGCCTTCGTCATCAGAGAGAAGCGCCAAGAGATAGAGTAGGCACGAAGGCCCTCCTTCCTACTGTATCCCTTGGCATCACGTGCAGCGTCAGTCGTCAGAGAGAAGTGCCAAGAGATAGAGTAATCACGGAGGCCTTCGTGATTACTCTATCCCTTGGCATCACGTGCAGCATTCGTTGTCAGAGAGAAGCGCCAAGAGATAGAGTAGGCACGAAGGCCCTCCGCTTTTCCGAAAGTTTTCGAATTTCCCAGATTGGCTTGGCTCTCATGTTTTTTGAGAGACAATTGGGAACCAGGAAAGCCCACTC
>NW_027192018.1:0-635 GCF_011745625.1 Cladosporium halotolerans
CTTTACTTTGCCAAGTGCATCTGAGGAGATTTTTTGCCCTCCGCACAGTAGCGGCCTGTGCATCCCTCACTTCATACACAAAGCTTGCTAGTTTCCTCTCATGCTCACCTTGAAGGCCCTCAATCGGTGCAAGATCTGGTGAGTTACCAGGATGGTTCACAAACACAATACCTTGTTGTTGTATTTCGGGCTGTAATAGTTTGCGAGCCTTTAGATGTGGTCCATGATTATCCTCCTGGATGACCACTCTCCTACCCGGGTTGCGCCGACAGATCTCGCGGTAGTAGGGAAAAAGCAGCTTCCGATACACTTCGAAAGCGTACCACACAAAGTTGAGCTTTTTGGCGCCGTCTTTCGGGTCGTGATGTTGGTAGGGAAAGAGGCGTTCTGGCGTCCAATCCTTAGGGCCCCCACTGTCGTTAGCATTGGCCCGCATCCAAAGACGTTTAATCTTGACCTGCGTGTTCATCCAGACGAGGTACTGGTGTTCAGACGTGCCATGTATGCTGGCATTGGCACGTTGCTCTTCAGTAATCTTCCTTGCCTGTACATTACATTCGTTCAATTGCTTTTGCAGCTCCTCAGATGTCTGGTCTTCAAGTTCCCAAACAGTCCAGGGTCTCGTCACGCTACAG
>NW_027192019.1:0-635 GCF_011745625.1 Cladosporium halotolerans
CAGTAGCATGAGCGGACCCGCAATGGCGCTTTCAATAATGACAGCCATCGCTTGAAGAACCATCGCAACCGCTATCTTTTCGACGGAGTACGAGCTCAACTCATCACAGCTTTGATTCCACTCGTTCGCGCACTCTGGCGAAACCACAGTGCGAACGCAACTTCATGGACAGCCGGGCAGAACGATGGGCATCAACGATCTTCCAACAGAGATACTTCACAACATCCTCACGCGAGCCGTGAGTGCCAACGGAACAAACGAAGTCCGCTTCACTTATGGTCTCCGCTCCTCTTTCGAGCCGCGGTCGTCAAAGGTCGACAGATATTTGCGGAGTCCATCGCGCGACGACTTTGTCGCCATGGACGCTGCCCAAGCGATCAGACGGGTGTGCACTCGATGGGGCAGCTGGGTTGTCTGCCACACCTTTCAGCACATCCGCGAGCAACGCCCTGTGGTTAACGAACGCTGGGCCGACTTGACTTCCTGCCGCGCGAAATATCCGCTGTACGAGCTGGTTGATGCACCAAGAGGGACAATTGTGAAACGCGATCCCCACCTCAACTTGAGAAAGACGTACGAGCTCCTGACCCAATCCTCTGCGGTCTCGCAGCATGTGCGGCGTCTGTGGTTTGATG
>NW_027192020.1:0-633 GCF_011745625.1 Cladosporium halotolerans
CTGTCGAAGACTGCCTTTAGGCTGTCTTGGATCCAACACGCTTCACCTTCAAGATCTTCCGCTGTCGCGCTGGCTCCGATACATGCCCTTTCTCGATCAAGCCGATTCCAGTGTCTCGCCGCTTCTTCCAGTCTTTGCTCATCCGCGAGTAGCTTGCCAATGCTCCAGCTGGACATCACTGGTCTTTCATCAGTATATTCGGCGAAGCTCAACAGGATCAACGGGGTCCACGAAAAGACGATCACTTCATGATCCGACGGGGTGGCTAAGTTCGCGTCGATCTCCCACATCGGCAGTCTTCCAACGTTTAGATTGCTCAACGTCAGGTCGATGATCGACCGACAATTCTTGCCATATCTCGTTGGCTGGTCGTTGTTGTTGACGATCAGTCCGTGGTCCTCGATGAGCTTTTCTGTGGTGCCGGCGTTGCATCGCCTCGCCGCCCATGGGTCCCAAGCTGGACTGCGCGCGTTGAAGTCTCCGGCCAGGATGACTCGTCCCTCAATCAGCTGCGCCAAGTCCACACGATCGATTGCCCTCAGAATTTCAATAGGGTCGAGCATGTCTCCCATCACAGAGACCCCTATCTCGGGCCCGCCTGTCTTCCAAGACGCCTACCCTTATCCTGAGATT
>NW_027192021.1:0-633 GCF_011745625.1 Cladosporium halotolerans
AGACTTGGCACGAAAGCTACCATGTCCAGCGCCCTGGAGCTTCGCCATCTGGCAGCACCACTCTAGACTTACCGGCTAGGGCTATGGTAACATGCGAGCGCAGAAGTCAGTCCGCTGCCAGACCCGGTTTCCACGAGCTCGAAAGGTTGATGAAGCCCGGCTTGCTGTCGTCATGCCAGTGATGCACCAATCCTGCGCCGCTCTCAAGGCAGACTGGCCGGAAGCTTCACGGTGACGAGGGTTGCGCTTGCCTGAGGGGGCGAAATGCGTCTGAGTTGGAAGCACGTGCCGAATTTCGGAGGTTTCACCCAACGCGGCTAACCGGGCCCAGATCAACGCGAAGGATGCGAGAATGACTGCCAAAAGTGGAACATTGGGCAAGGGCAGAGTGCTGTTGTAGTGCTGTTGTAGCGCTGATGTAGCGCATGGTGCGGATGCGATCGGTAAAGCGTGAAGAGTTCCGAAGTTGCCCACCGGATCTGGAATCACCCCGCGGCGAGCTGGCGGGATTGCCAGCGTCGACCGTGTCCAAATAAATGCATGCCTCCAGGGTGAGTCGTCTTGGTTGCTTTTGCGCCCTGGCGGCTTGTGGACATTCTCATTTCGACCACCCACTTGCCGCCTGTGGATGCC
>NW_027192022.1:0-633 GCF_011745625.1 Cladosporium halotolerans
CGCTGCGCAAGCTGTTTTGCCTTTTGCCCGAGTTCGAAGATTAAGCTCACAGGGGCCCACGCAAAGACTACGCGGATGGCAAATCCTTTCAGGTACCTCCTGTGTTTTAGAATCCCGCTGATGATCCATTGTCTGGACCTTCTGGCGGGTGTCCGTAACGTGGCTAGAACGGTGCGATTGTTGGTGAACACGTGAATGGTCTGGCCGTGTACTCGCGCCGACAGTGCCCCCACATACGCCGCATCAACAACCAAACCGAGTCCCACCTCGATCGAAGACAGTGCGGCTGTGTAGGCATCGCTCTGCCCACTGGTGCCTATCGTCTTGTCCAGCTCGTGTCGCTCAGTGTCGTTCCTTGTCCAGTCTCCGCCCCCGATGGTGCCGCCCATGCCGATCAGCTGGTTCCTGACCGACGCGCTGGTGGCGATGCGGATACCATGCGTCTCTTGAGCCCGTGCGGCCGACCGCAGGCCGTCGTCTGTGCCGTCGACTGTGTCGGGTCGCGCGTCCCATGGAGCAGATATATAAGGTTGCGTCGCCTCCAAGTCATCTAAAGGTGCACCCTGGCCGTACTCTGCAATCTTCTGCATAGGTGACACGAACCTTTTGCACGCCGGACGTCTAGCTATCAGC
>NW_027191516.1:0-49783 GCF_011745625.1 Cladosporium halotolerans
GTTCCTGCCCCTAAACACTGCAGCTGTTATCAGCTTATCATACGCTAGTGTTTCAGGTTGGCTACATATATACAGTCCTTACCTCCAGAATGTAGAGAAGATATGGGATGATATTGCGCACGATGCTACTGATCAGAAAATGATCAACAGTTACAAAGACTTGCAAATTCTCGCGAACAACGAAGGTCCAAATGGAGCAGCGACATGAGCCGTGTCACGATATGAATAGGCCATTTGCGTGACCACAGATCGGTTTGCCCAATGAATTTCCTGATATCACTCCAGGTGAATCTCTGCCACTTGCCAATGTCATGTTGCAAACACCATTCGATCATCCCATCGTGCGTCAGGTGTCCCAATAAGTATCCGCGTTTAGCCGCAATGGTTTTGAATCGGGGGTTGTCGCTCGGCTTATGTTCGCGATAGAAAAACAAGATGTTGGAGTCAAAACGCATGGACTCTCGAGTCTTTCCGAAATCTCGGTTTTCCATCGAGTAAGATGGCGAAAATTGGGCGTTTAAGGGAGAATGTGACTAACCGATGTCGACTTCTTGCTGAATATAGGGAAATTTGAGCGGGCTAATGACATACTGTAACATATCACGAAAGGTCTAGCGGAGTCGAAACCTATATTAGATTAGTGACTTGATCTGAGGTTTAGTCCTAAGCACGACGGTAACTGCTTGCCCAGTCCTAAGTATGACGGTAAACTGCAATCTAGTCCCAAGTATGACGGTAGAAGACTTATTGTCCCGAGTAAGACGGTAGAGGACTCACAACGTTCGGACGTAGTGGGCATGGACGTGTGGTGACCCACGGTAAACGGTTCGGACCGGCGCCGTACTAAACGATCAACTGTATTCAGACCGCCCGTCTATGCGGTCCGGCTTATAACGGATCTCACGGTCGCTCACGATAAACTCGGGGAGTCGTCGTGGGAAAACTGGTACCTCTATAGAGTAGTAGGAGACGGATGCTGGTACGTCTATCGAACTAAGCGACACCTCCTGGTCGATCGGGCTAGCTTTAATGTCCCGACTAAACACGCGTAAGAGATATAGTATCTCTAGTCTAAGAATGTCTAGACATATACAGACCCCTCTCTCTCTACGATGTAAGTCCGAGAGTGAGCTGGAAGTGGTGGGTATTCCCCGGTAACGGTGCTCGGGTTATAGTATCTGGCGGTCGTTATATACACAGATCTCGACCGTCGCCGGGGCTAATCTCTTAATGGACGTTACAGTAGGAAGATAGATTGGCTAGTACCGTCTTGACGATATTCTGCCCTTCAGGACGTCGGACTATTCTAACCGGTGGATAACCTCACCTACCTTAGCGGGAATAACGGGTGAGTGCGTTTAGCATTAGTATCATCGGGCAATAGGATAATATGGAGGAGCACCCCTTTTGCTTCAGTATCGTAGAGCCCCTTTCGTGAACCTCTTAGAGGAACGTCGCATAAAGAAGAGCTCTCCTTCAGACCCTCGAGTTCCGGAGTTATCCCCTCCCGAATAGCTCATAGGGGACCTTATGCTTCAGCGCGTGTTGGATCAGGTGTAAAGGTAGACTAGCTTATATAAACTCAGTCAATGAACACCTAGCCCTCTTCACCATGGCCACCTGCAAACTTGCGACAAGCATGACATTCGGCGGAAGCGATCCGGTACATCGGCTGCGTTAGCGCCCCCGTCCACGCGCCAGCGGGATGCAACATGTCGCGCGCAACACTCAGCTCGAGAAAGCAGCCGACGCACATGGCCGGTGAGTCTAGCAGAAATCTACCCAGATGAAAGAGATACTACTTACGTTTTAAGTTAGTCTTTGACGATAAAAAACTACGCTAATTTCGTGCAAAGTGTTAAGAGTAAGGATTCCTGGCTTCTTACCACCAATCGTGCTGCTGAGCCTGCCAGTTTGCTAGAGCACATCCTCTAATATCATCTACACTTAGTACGCTAGCACCCTCTTTCATTAATACGTGCCAAACATGGTTCCTGAGTGAGATCGGCCAGGCCGGTGTATCCCAGTACCTCACTACAAGCCCTTTCATCCGTGCTCCTTTAATTTGGCCGCGAATGACTCGCATCTGACTATGGGATAGGTGGCCGCGCCACACATATCCAGTTGCAGACCGAAACGAGACACTAGCGTAATGCGAATTGGAACTGTTCAAGGGGGGGAGAAACCTCAGGCCCGCATCTTCGGTATTCGCGATATGAGGAAAGTCTGCTTCGTCTTGGGCCATCGCAGTGCCGTAATCCATTGTCGCTGTTCTTCCATCACCCGGGAGGGGCGTATTTCGAGGGGTTTGCCACATTTTGTCGAGCGGCGCATCGAGGAACACGTCCCGATTCGAAAGGCCCTCAAGAATGGATTTGAATGCCACCCGACCGGTGGCTACTACAGTCACAGCTCCCTCAACGCGTCTTTCTCCGTCATAATAGGTCAAATAGCCTTTGTCCCGAAGAGGCTGGAGCTGTTCATATAGAAGAGGGAATGTCGACGCATCGCTGGTTTTGAGGTCAACCAGTAACACAAGTGACGTGTTTGGAGATTTATCAAAGACTGCGGGACGAGGAGGCGTTGCAGAGCCAAGGAATTCCAAGTCCCTCGCTCGAGAATCGAGGATCTCCACCAGTGGCTGAATATACATACGATTGAAGGTGTTATTCCTGCTCAGTGATTGGATGCTATGCCCGACGTATAGGTTCCCAGCAAAATTCCAGACATCAGCCTCAACCCCAGTGCAGCCAAGGGCGATAGCGTCCAGAAGCGGTTGTACGCGCCAGTAGTCATTATGCGAATGGCAAGGAATTGGTAATGCTGTGCCCGCTGCCTCCAAGGCCTTATCCAAGGGCGGAAGGCTCTCGTGGCTCAGTCTTCCCCAGCTAGGTGGAAAGGCTTCATCTGTTTCAAAAATCCAAAACATTCTCTCACGACCAACAACAGTCTGCAGGATATGTAATGCCCCAAATGCCATCAGCAGGAGACACGGCATGATCACTAACATCCTCTTGAGAAAACCCCGAAAAAAGTAGCGATTCCAGCGTCGTGGCACTTTGCGTTGCTTTCTAAGTCGGAAGGAAGGGAGAAAATCATCGAGTTCGATGGGTGAGGGATCATATATATCGTTGTCGTAGTTGTCGCGCTGACGTTGATCGATGAGGCTAGCATAGATCCGAGAGAAAGGCAAACCACGCGTATTGTCGCATTGACATGCCCGAGAAGCTTCTTCAACGGCCTCCAGAGAGCCAGGTGCGAGAGACCCGTTGCTTGTCATGCTGCCTATGTTAAGCGCACAAGATTTGTTGATCCGGTCTGCTTGTTCGTCGATGGGATAGTTCCCGGTTTCTCGAGGACGCAAATGGTAGAGCTTGATTTATGAACCAAGAGAGGACGTGGAGAAGCGAGTCCAAAGAAATTGCGCAGGCTAATGCTACAGTATTTCTTCCTCTTGAAACCACTTCGGTCTACCCTACTTCGATGCCGCGCGTCAATTTTCACGACCAGGTCCAGGTAGTGTATTTAGCCTTTCGTGGCTTGAGCTGGCAGCAGCAGCGGATCAAACATACACGTCACATCAGCCGAGCGAAAAACCGCACCGTCAGTGGAGACCAAACATGGCTCTGAGATACTTATTTGAACACAAACCTGCCCGAAAGCTGGTACTGATAGCTTTCCCTCAGTGACAGCAAATACTGCCATTGTATTCTCACGCTACAATATCCTGCAACCTCATAGCCGACCGCCACACCAATACACCATACCAAGAAGCTCCTTCCGACGAATAACAACCGGTTATGGGCTGATACAACTGGGTCACGCCAAGCACACCTGCTTTCAGTGTACTTGCTGTTATTACCTCGATATATGTCGGTTTTGTCATTTACCCGTACGGTTCAAAGGCAAAAGATGGACATGAGCGCCAGGCTACCTATGCTCAGCTCGCCATTGCATCTTACGTTGCCGTTTTGCACGGCTTGTCCGTCGCATTCCCGATCCGGGCCTGTCGGTCGTTGCGCGATGTTACGCGGAGAATGCAAGATTCTACCGTTGAATTTGCAGACAAGGCTCCGCACAGCACAAGAAACGTTATGGACGCAACGGGGGATATCTTTGAGTTCCCGACGACTTTATTCGTCATTATCCTGCCTTCATATAAAGAAGATCCAGAAACACTTGAGACGACGTTGGATGTACTCGCATGTCATCCACAGGCTCGCAAATGCTACCACGTAAGTCAATTCTCGAGTCTTCTATACCTCCCTGGGCTTAGTATCTCTTGAGTGGTGCGTCAAAATCTGCACTTGGTCAAATATTGACAGCAAATAGGTTTACTTAGCCATGGAGGAACGAGAAGAAGGTTCCTTGGGCAAAGCTGAGACGTTAACACGCGCGTTTCGCCCGCGGTTTTTCCGCTTGAGCCATACAATTCATCCTGCAAACCTACTAGGTGAAGCACCGGGCAAAAGCAGTAATGAAAGCTGGGCAGCGAAGCAGGCTGTCAAGGATTACGCTCAAATGTCGCTGATGAAAGATGTTATCATGACTGTCATGGACGGTGCGTTATGACCCATCGAGCTTCGGGTGCTGATCCTCGGGTGTTTTACTGATTCCACACAGCGGATTCACATCTCCTATCGCGTTACTTCACAGAAATTGAGCGGATGCATAATGCATGTCTCAATAAGCATGCCTCGACTATCTACGTACCGCCGCTGATCTTCGACCGCAATTCGCATCAAGTGCCTCTCTTTGTTCGCACAGCTGATATAATGTGGGCTGCCGCTGGGATCTCCAGCCTCTACCTGGGATCCAAGGTATGCATACCGACTTCCGTGTATTCTTTGCCAATGACGATGGCCGAATCTGTGGGGGGTTGGGATACTGGAGCAGTTGCCATCGGGGAGGATATGCACATGTACCTCAAGTGCTTTTTTGCGGTTTCCGGAAACCTTGAACCTAAGGTCGTGTACGCGGCAGCAAGCCAGTCAAATATCAGCAGCAATCGCGCGGGCATAAAGGGTTATCTCAGCACGTTACAGGCGCGGTACAAGCAGGCCTTGCGACACATGTGGGGATCACTTGATACTGGGTTCGCCATTCGGGAGACTGTGAGAATGCTCGATCGGCATAGCACCCATCTGTGTGACTGGCAGCAAGTTGTGTTCTTCCGCCAACGCTGACATCCGGCGGGCAACGATCTTCCCGAGCACCTTCCCGAGCGTGTTGAGCAGAGCTTTAGGTCTGTATGCTTTCGCCACATCATATGCTGGCTTCTGTGGCTTCCTTAAGACTACCGTTCTGGAGTGGCGGAAGCGTGTTGGGTGGTAAGATCTCCGCAAGCAGGACTGAAACAGTTTGGCTAAGGGCTCTGCGACTACATCTCTGCACTCGCGAAGGAAGCGGTTAGGTATACTGTCCGACCCTGGGGCCTTGTCTGGCGCGATTGTCTTCAGCATGTCTCTGATCTCGTCCGCAGTGACCTCCTGGCTCATCGAGAGCTCGCGCGGGTATCTATAGCCCTCGATGTCGGTGAGACCTGCCCTCACCGGTGGCGGGAAGAAATTTTCTGCGAGCACGTTGGCTTTTGCTCCGTTCGAGCTGCGGTGCGTAACATCTCTGTCTTTTATCGGTGGGAACTGAGGAGGCGACGGCGGCTCTTGGGCTGTCGTTCGTGCCCACTTCGTCAACCGCCACATCTTTGCCGGATCACGCATGGTATCGGCCACGGTTCGTCTCCAACCCAGCGTGCTATCTCTCTTGATCTGCCGTTTCTTCTCGTTTACCGCCTGGCGTAGCTGATATAGGACCCTTGAGCCGCCCACTTCCGTCGGGCTCGTCGAGCGCACTTGACGCTCTCCGTACATTCGTTACTCCAACCAGTACGGATCCAGCGGGAAGGTCTGGCCAGGGGAATGGTGTCGCGGATAGTGTCTTGGATGATCGTCTGCAGTTTGGCTACCCTCTTGTCCAGGGCCTCTACTTCGTCTACTTGTCGTCTGTCCGGGTCACTTGACTCGTTCGGGCACTCCTGGTTTAGCCCTCCTAGCCGATGCTTCAGGCGCTTGCGCACCTGCTCCCAGTCCGCCTTGTGCCACTGGAGTTGTGCTGTGGGCTCCGCTTGCTGTGGAACTGATGCCTCGATCGACGTGATGATCGGTATATGGTCAGAGTCCGAGTCTAATTCCTCACACGGTTGGCATTGCAGCACTTGCTTTGTTATCCCTGGCATCGCAAAGGACAGGTCCAGCGTGCTCATGCTGCTGCCTGATCTCCACGTCATGGTACCTTGCGGCAAGATCAGCTGCAGGTTGCTCTGCGCTGTGATTTCAATCAGGGTGTCTGCTAGTGTGTGTTGAGTAGGTAGCATAGTTCCGCCTCATAGCGGATGATGTAGGTTGAAGTCTCCGACCAGAAGGTGTTCACCTGGGCAGTCGAGCGCTAGTGGGAGCAGCTGCAGGGTGGCAAGGTTACGGCTGGTCAGGAGCTTTGGGGGAGGGTTGTAGCAATTATGGATATGTAGTGTCCTGCCGCCTAGGTGAATTGTGAGGGTCACAAGGTCCGGCGAATGCTCCGTAGTCTCCCACTTGTTGTGGTCGATCGCTTTGCTAACATAGAAGCATACCCGTGTCTCTTTGCTCAATGGGTAGATCAAGTGGTAGTTTGGAGGTCGACCTGTTGTCTGCATCTGTGGGTTGCGCCACGGTTCCTGTAAAGCTAGGATGTGGTGCCTCTCGGGATTCAGCGACTTGGACATGGACGTCATCACGCGGTTTCTGCTTTTGTTTACGTTGTACTGTATGATGTTGAGCGTTTGTATCGTATCAAGCATCGTCGCCCATGTCTGTGTCTGCTGGCTTTTCTATGTGGGTATCTGATCTTGCACTTTGTGATGCGCTGCTAAATGTTCTAGCCCGGGGTTGGAAAACGTTCGTAAACGACAACGTCCGTTGGGATGGAGCGTTAGGAGTCTGGACTGCCGGAGGCCGGCCTGGTCCAGCTCGTTTCCGGTCAGTTGCAGCCGGCGAGAGCTTCCGTTTCTTTGACTCAACCAGAGTCCAGCCGCGCTCTTCTTCGATGCTGACGGTCGCACATGATCGTTGCGGAAAGCGAGTCGGCGCCGTGCATCTGGCTTGCATGCTTTTGACCTTGGCCGCTCGACGGATACTGCATTCGAGATTCCAGGCTGCGTGTCTCTTTCCACAATTAGCGCATTTGAGCTGCGTTTGGGTGGTACACTCCTGTGTGTTATGCTTTCCAGCACAGTATCCATAGGCTTCTACCTTACGACAGACCGGTGCGACATGGCCGTAGGCCTGACACTTGAAGCATTGCGTGAGTCTCGACTCCGGACTGTAGTACTCCGCTAGGTGAAGAGCGAAGTTGCTGACGAGGCCGCGCTGGATGATCCCGTTCGCCATTTGTTCCGTCGCGACGCCCACTATGAGAGAAGCGTGGGTTTTACCCGGGGCGTGCCTGCGGTTGAGCCAGGAAACTCGCGTGATCTTGAGACCATTGTGGAGAGCTTGGTTTTCCTCCTGTAGCTTCGCGACATCTTCTACCCGTTTCGGGTCGATGGAGTTCACTCGAATGCTATGGACTAAGACTTCGTATGTGTCTTCCGCTATGCTGCATGATTGCCCAAAGCGAGCGGTCCACGACCTGTCCTGTAGTAGGGCCGCCTTGGTCCGCTCACCAGTCAGGAACAGGCGGAGGTCTCCACTCGGAAGTTTCCTGACCGCTACCACCTCTTTCCCATCAGGTCGATCCTGCTGTATTCTTTGTATGATCTCTTCATTCGGCAAATTTTGTGCGTTCTTTCTTTCTTCAGGGTCAGAGATGCGGATGGTGAGTTCGGGGCCCTGAGGCTGGGGGTTAGGGGATCTCGGCGGTGTCGGCGCGAGCGCGGTCGCAATTTGAGCCCATGTTGGGCTTGGGGACGAAGGCGGCGAGGCTGGCGGCGTCGCTAGGCCTTTGACGGCTTCGTGAACTGCCTGGACCTCTCGGAGGATGGCGTTTGTGGTCGGGTGTGCTGATAATGGTTCCTGCTGTAAACAGGGCGGTGAGCGTATCTTTGGCTTCGCAGAGGAAGACGCGAAGAAGGGATGTCTGAATGGATGATGACGAGACGTTGGGCGCGTCTAAGGTTTCAAGGAATGCTGCTGCGGTCTCGATGAGCTGTTGGGTGTTTGGGGCTACGTTCACAATGTTGTGGGAGCTAGGGGTGCGCGGCGAACGCGTCGCGGCGGGGGCCTGACGACCCTCCTCCGCTGCCTTTCCGCCGGCGCCGCCAGCGACATGGACATCATCACGGTGTTCACGGGATAGCATCGATGAGGATAGTCCCCTCATCGATGCCGGAGGGATGTTTCGATGTTGTTGTGACTTTTTTTTTTTTAGGCGATTAGGCACATTGATTGATTGATTAATTGATCTGTTAAGCTATGCGCAGGTTCGACACCCGTATGAGCTTTTCCTAAGATCTACCTAACGACCAAGCTCTCGTAATCGCCTCGACTCAATCGAGTTTCCCCAAGTCTGGTTTCCGTAACGAAGTGGGACAGGGGTAGCCACTCCGTGAGAGCTCTGTTTAAAATCACACAGCGCTTATGGAGTGTGAACCTCGCTGGAGGGCGAGCCTGAAAACGTCCTTTTGCCTTGAGAAAATGCACTGTTTCCCACACCATCTTGCAATCTGGTTTCCATTTTCCCGGGACATCAATCAGTCGGCCGTTATTCGGATCTCGTTTCGAGCTTCGTCCTCCTAGGAGGTACGAAATGTCTCCCCATTTCTGGCCAGCTTTCTCTATGAGCCTTTCACGTAGGTGGCTCCATCGCTTACACCACAGTAGGGCATGGCTGACGGTCTCATCGCCATCGCCGCAGCTGCACTTGCTGTCCTCATTGATTTTGATCCTCGCAAGGTACGTGCTCAGACGCGCATGCCCATTTCGTGCCTGCGCAAGAATGCTGGCCTCTTCCCGTGAAAGCATGCCATACAACTTCAGGACGTGTTTGCCAGGCAGAGCGGCGTCGAGATTGTAAGTGTGCCTTCCCCAGGGCGACGATGAGGCCGTGCTCTCTCGCCTGACTGTCTCGTCCACAATTCTCATCACCTTTGGCCGTTCACTCACTCGAAATGCCGGGACTCTTGTCGGCCGTCCAGGCACTTCCGTCAGTTGTCTGGCTGCACGATCTGCTGCTTCATTGCCAGCTATGCCTTTGTGGGTGGATGTCCAGAGTATGTCAAAGTCCAGCCCTTCCTCTAGACACAAACCAATTGCTCTCAGCACCAAACCGACCGCATGTCTTGCCTTGGCTGAGCGGTTCCTCTTGTTGATCATTGTGATCGACTCTTGGCTGTCTGTCACTATGGAGAAGTGTCTTCCCGCACTTCTGGCGTAAAGCGCGGCAAGCTCGATGCCCTTGAGGTCAGCGGCAGTGGCGGAGCACGTGCGCTCACATCTTACCGTGGCCTAGTATATCAGTTTTGGTATGCGACCAAGTTTGCCAAAGTCCAGAACTGTCACTGCTACACTAGCAACGTTATTCCGAACCGAGGCATCGGGATAGAGCACCAGCCTTGCCTGAGCCTGAATGGTGAGTTTGTACCGCTTGATGGCTTCCTCAGCCGAATGCGGAATCGCAATTTGAGGAAGCGTCTTCCACGGCTGCAGCGTGTAGGGTAGCCTGGAGCTGATACCAACTAGACAGTCTTCTTGGATTTTGGGACGGTACCTGAGGATCGTATCCGCCAAAGGTGAGCGATATCTTCCGGTGTCCTGCAAATACAAGACCTTGTGTATCGGTTGCCCTTGGTCCTCAGAATTGGGATAGGGTCGCGGCATGCCCCCCATCATAGAGGCCCCCATCTCAAGCCCGCCTATATTCCAAGGCGCCCGCCCTTATCCTGAGATTTGCTCCTTAAGCACACAGCAAAGGCTCCGCCAGTGGCGATACCACCCTTTGTATGAGGAACAAGGCTCCCAGTACGAGTGGGCTAGCGGCTTCCTCAATGTGTAACGACATGCGCATCCGTCCTTTCGAGCCACGCAGGCGGTGTCAGCCGTCGCCGCCATTGCGTGCTGCCCCGCGGCCGAAGCCGTTTCGCGTTACTCCGGGAGGTCTCCCTCGTCGAGGCCGACCATGTCTTTCCGTGTGGGATCGAGGCAGCGTCCTAACCAGCAGCGGAAGCCTCTTTGCGCACCCGACTGACCAACCCAACCCTCGCGTCTTAACAAGTCCGTCGTAGAGGGGCACTGTCCCTCGAAAGAGCACAGCCCTCGTGTTTCAACAGATCCGCAGAGCGGTGGTCTGTCTCCCAAGATGGAGCACAAAGGCCGTGTCTTAACAAGTTCCCTGCGCCGGTGACCCGTCCCCTCGCTTTCGCGTGCGGCTTCTACACCGCAACGGGGCGCAAGTCGGCAACCCTCGCCAGCACGCCAGCCAACTGCACATGCGGTGCTGATCCCAGAGCGCTTGTAGGTCAGGGGTGTCCTGTCTCTTGCCTAGCTCAATTGCACTTCCGCCGGCCTTCTTGTCTTAACAGTGTCCCTGTCCCCGTCCAGCTCTTTCAAGCGGCTGTTCGACCAGCTACTGGGGGCAACAAGCGATGCGCCGGCTTTGGGCCCAGGTCGATGTTCTGGGTAGGCAAGAGTCGGATGGTTTTCTGACGCCAATATCCCCTGGTTTGTGATGATGTGTTTCTCGACTTTGTTCATGGCTGCTCGTTCTGTTGCTCCTGGTCAGCTGCTGCCCTGGCGTGGTTGACTCTTACCTCTGCCAGAGTGCGCCATCTAGCAAAAGATGCGAATCCATCGACAGGCGACACCTCCCGAGCTTTCGCCCGGTACCTCAGTGCGAGTGGGGTAGATGGATATGCTAGACGGTGGTGGTGGCTGAGGTCGTCGCCGTCGCGTCGCGCTCCGCCGGCTTCGCGACCGGGCGCGCCGCGGCGGCGGGACCTTTTCGCGTCTTCGTCCAGGACGAGACCATTTACGTGTCTTTGTCTAGGACAGGCTGCTTTTTCGGCCATCCCAAGGCCTGTTGGAGGCTCACTTCGAACAGCTAGCGTCTGGCGAAGTTTCCGATTGGCTCGGAGGCCTTCCCGCCTCGTTCAGACCCTGAAACGTCGCTCGAGGGTGTATCTCCGCAGCCTTTACTGGGGGATAACATTCCCGCCAGCGAGGCGTCGGAGATCACGTTGCTGTGCACGCAGTATGCTTAGTCTGTGCTCTCGATTGGTATAAAAGATGACCTCGTCTGTGACAAAGATGAAAAGAGTTTGTTGGAGCGCATTCCTGTGAGCTTCGCTTGCTGTAGCTTAGTCCTGCCAAAAGTCAAGAAGGGAAACAGAATGACCAGTCACTGGTAACAAATTTGAGGGACTAGGCGCCACAGAGCTCGACATCAAGCGTGATCTTCCAACGTAATTAGAGGAACCAACGGGCTGTGAAAATCTCACAACAGAATACGGAAACGTGTGGTATCTATCTAGCTGCAGATGAGACTGGCGTAAATCCTCATTCTCAGTCGCAGTTACAAGCACCTCGACGTTTTGTGCGAATATTACAGGGTTCCAGAAGATGAGTGCAGTCACGTGAGAGTCGGCACGTCGGTCAGCATGGAGGATATGAATCAAGACTTAGTAAGTCCGTTTTCGGTGTGGTGTAGTGGGATCACCATGTTCTGTCTGAGCTACGAAAGTCTTTGATTTGAGAACGTTTGTAAGTCTACGCACACGGCATCTTGACCCTACTCTTGATTAACCACCAATTGATCGGTACGCCTGTCCAATGACCCAGAAACATACCAATCTGCATCATCCACCAATACGTAACCGTAGGCATCTCCAACTCCCAGCTAAAAATCGCGATTTGAAAGATCGCCATCCAGCTAAACAGCCCAATCTCGAAGAATAACAGCGAAAGTGCATCAGCTTTGAGTGCTCGATAGACAATCTTAGGGCCATATTCGCCCGCCATAGGCGCGATTGAGAAGTACTGAAAGACGATGCCAAAAAGAAAGGCGAAGCCGAAGTCGACGAGCATCTCGGCCCAAAGAAGACGAGGAGGTGAGCCGAAGGCTGCATTTGTACCATAGACGAGCCACTCGCCGACAATATCGCCCAGCACACAACCTGCGCCGCAATGGCAGACTCCCACTGTCACGGTCGCAAACATTGGGCGGCCGGAACCCTTTTGATGGTGCTCGTGTCCGCGTTGCTCTTCATTTCCTTCACCTTGCTTCATTTCGCCACGTGTTCCGCTGGTGTTGGCAGTCGGAGGTTGATGCGCTTCCTTGGTTCCAGTCTCGCCGTGATTTTGTGGTGGTGGCGGACGGCCATACTTGACGTACACCCACAACGTAATCGGCCACAGATACAGTGCATTGATGACGTACACAGGAATCATAATGTACATCATTGACTGCCAGCCTCGTCGCCAGACAATGTCGAGTAAGATCCACGCGGATGCGATAGCGCCTAGGCCTATTGAAACTGAAGAGATTACGATAAGAGCCGTTGGCTGATTGTATTCTGACGAGGTCATGGTACTGGTAGCGGAAACAAAGGACTAATTCTTCCAAAATACCAAGTCTGGTGAGAGGACACAATGGCCAATTTTCTCGCCATTATCCAGGGCCCGGACTTTCTTATATCAAGCTTGCTTAGCATCAAGAATACCCGAGGTCTTGCAGTTCTTACTGCTAAAACAACACTGACGTTGAGTGAACGTCATCTAAACGTAGAACGCACAAAAGACGCAGACTGCTGAACTTTAATTGGTGACGCCGTTTGTTAGTTGTCATTCCCTCCGCATATAATTTGTTGATTTAGCGCGGTTCACCAATCAGAAGTGCTATATTATGCGTTTCTGATTGATTGAGATGAGACTGATTTGTATCCTACTCCTAGATCTAATCGTATATACTACTGATTGATAAAAAGAAGTACGTGAGAGCACCGTATTCGCAGTATCCGTTACTGAAAAACAAACGAGGGAAAACGATTGATTTGTGGGCGTGGCACGACGAGGTTTGTGGAGAAAACTTGAAAGCATCTCGCTCGTTGGATCGAGAATAACACATGGTAACATATTCTGATCTCAGCATATAACTAATTCACGCACGGAGTCTACCGGAATTCATCGACCACACCTCTTGCTGGCATATCCATCGGATCCGACGGCTGAACATGCTATTTCGCCAATCATGATTGGCAGCTTTCATGAATCTGTCCTAGCGTGACCAAACCCCCGCACACGCTCCTCCGTCATAGTAATTACCATCGTCCAAGCATGATCCCGTATCGAACGCGACAACCCGGTCTGACGAGTCCTCTGCGCCAAGGGAATGACGAGAGCACCCCGCTGACACGTTGGGCGTCATCGTGAGCTCAGCTCAGCTCTGCCATTTCAACATCCACTCAGAAAGTACAAGTAGGAGCTTGCGTTCTCACATGGACGGATTTAACATACCTTCACACGGAAAAGCCGACCAATTTTTTTTTTTCATAGGCCTCTCAACAAACCAGGCACAAGTCAATCCCATTTCCAACAAGATGGCAAGCTGCGAATGCAAGACCTGCTGTGGTGGCAACGGCTGTAATGGAAAGTGCGGATGCACTTCCTGCGGTGTATGTCACCATAACCCCTCTTTTATTATGTTTTACTGCCCGCTAAGAGCTACGTTGATGGCTGGCTACCTTGATGGAAGCGGCTGTCGGGGTTCAGTCTTCTCGAGTTCAGCTAGCTGATCATAACATCACAGTGCAAGTAAACAAAGGCAATCAGACCTCCGCCTCTCATTGACTCCCAAATCACACCGTGGACGATATTTGAAGTGGAAATGCGCGAGCGCGGCCATTCAGGGAAGCTCGGGTTGATTGTGGATTCCAGTCTTGATGATCTAATCGGTGACCGTCCAATGAGACCACTGTTGGAATCCTCTGGCGCATCACGCGTATTTCGAATCCTATAATGATGTCATTCACTTTGATTTGGATGTTCCAGAATATGTTCCAATCAATGCACGTGACTAAGCGCGTGCGAATGCAGCTTCTAGAGACGGTCGGGAAGATGATCCTGTCCACGGGTTCCAAAGGATGAACGCCAAGCGACTACCAAATTCACGCTATTTGCCAACGGTGCCTTCCACTCAAGGATGTAGCAGGTGTCGTGTGGAAAGCAACCGTTCGCTGTAAGACAAAAACAACACCACTGGGAAAGCACCTGACTTCAGTCGATGCCGAATTATTTGCCATCAGTGCTATGGCGAGGAAAGCCGGCCCACTTTTGGAGAAAAGTGGACAACGAAGCGCGGACAATGTCAGTCTCGAAAAAATCCCTCAAGGAGATCTTGAAGGGCAGACTGTGGGTACAATCACTAGTCAAAGATATCCCCAGTCTCACAAGACGGTTTCGTTCCCAGCGCTACGGGCTCATGCGATCGTGGTTGCCCGGTGACGAGGGGATTGAGGGATGCAGACAGCAGAAGCTGCGGCGACACGAGCCGCGAGAGATGGCAGCATCGCAACCGCATGTCGTTTGATGCCTAAGAAGGACCGACGGGAGAAAATCCGCGACAGCGTGGTACCTGCACTGAAGTCGGGTCAGGCCGTGACGGGCGTACACCTGCTGATAACGTACAAAACACAAGATTTTGAGTGTTGGTATTGCAGCAACAGCAAACGAGGCGTTGCTCACGTCCCTCTCCAATGCCACACAAGGAGAAATGTGAGATGCCGTGTTGAAAGGGCTGAGATCTCAGAATATTTGCATTCCAGCAAGACAGGACGAGAGTGACCTACAATCTCTTTCCGGTGAAGGGGCCGTGGAAACGGTGCTGCACTTCGTTGAGAGCACAGCAGTTGCAACAGGAGAAGAGGGGACGATAGTACACCAGATATAGGCCATGATTCAAGAAGACATAGTGAACCGAAAGTCTAGCTAACAGTAAATGAGACACTTAGCGGGGCGATCCCAATGCCGAATCGCAACGCGCACGCATTTCGGCGAGTGGTTGAGTCGAACTGCTAGGCCCATTTGCCCAGCAGAGCTATCAAGCCAGCACCAAGTGATCTTGTCCCAGCAGCCGCTGTAAGCTCGTTGACAGAGGCCCACTGCATGGACACGTTGAATATGAGATCATGGGCCAGGCCATTAACTCCACAAGACCCTTGTGTACCAGAACGCTGGTAGAGTTCGAATGATTGATCATATGCATTAATGTCGTCTGACTCTCCGGAGAAAATGATCCGCGGACACCGACACCGACGGCGATAGCAGCTGGAGTGGAAATAGCGTATGCGAAGGCTAACCAATAGGGTGTCGATCTTTTCCTGTGAGGCCAGGAAATGGAAGCAAAACGGCTGCCGAGGCCTAGACCCTCGAATGTCTGGTGGAACGTCAGGACCAAGCATCATCGCGCCCTCGAATTCCTTTCTTTCCTTCAATGAACTTCATCTTGTCATTAATAGCTTGTGTCATGCAACCTCCGCATTCCACCGGCTGGAATTTGTCCCGCTCAACCTTTAGGGCTCTTTGTTTTTTTTTAATCATACTGCATTCAAGCTATATAGCTTATGGCACGTCGGCAATGTTCTCGACAATTTCTATGATCTCTACGTGTGCTCTCGCTTCGGTCTTCATCCGTAAAAACTTGCTCGCTGTCCCGACTTCACCAAGTCGCCACGGCTTTCGGGCTTTGCGCCCTCCTACTTTCCTGTCTTTATCACTCCTCATCTCTTACCTCACCCCCTTCCGTCCTCCAACATCCTATCTTCCTCATCTGCACTCCGATCCAAACGTTCGATATCCCACCAGTCATTCTTGTTCGCGTCTCCAGCCAGCTTCTTGCCCACTTCTGTGTTGTCAAGGAACTGGAGGACTTCCATAATAGCATCACCTGCAAACAGTGTCTTCAGGTCTGCCTGATCTCGCCTTCCGCTGATCTCGACATTTCTCACGCGCAGTTTCCGCAGCATAGTGTCTCGCTGCCTTCGCCACTTCCGGCACTCCAGCAAGAGGTGAGCGACGGTTTGGCTGCTCCGGCCACACCACCAGCATCGTGCGTGTTGGACTTTGCCGATCCTTAGCAGGTGAGCCGCCGTGACCGCATGGCCAGACTTGAGCTGCAAGTATCGAGCTGCAACAGACTCCCTCGCGTCTTTGATGTGTTTGCTGATCTTGGTTGTTGGCTTCCACCTTTCCTTGATGGCTTGTTTCACGTACGACAGCGAGGCTGATCGCATGTCCTTGGGTTGCTGCTTTGCCGCTCGTTGTGCCATGGCGCGTGCTATCTTGTAGCCCTCTGCATCTTCGCAATTCGAAAGCCACGTCAAAACCACTCGGCCTCCTTCGTCTTCGACGCCGTGTGCGTGTCTTTTGATACCGGTGATGACTGGTAACAACCACTGCTCGCTGCTTTGAATGGCGGTCAGTGCAGCCCGCGACTCCGTGGCAATCTCGGCGCGGCGGTGATCTGCCCTCGGGAGTATCGAAATGAGGCTCTTCACACCCATGCCGATGGCGCACAACGCAGCATCGGTTTCTGTGATGTAATTGCCCAGCGATGACGTTTTGCTCTTCCACGCATAGCGTTCTCTCCATGCAATCCCCAGACCAACACTCACATCCTTAGTTGTGCTCACAAAAAGTGTCAGTTGTTGCTGATGGGCGGGATCCATTCTCTGCGGCATCTGTGAGTAGCCTTGAGTCCGGATCACTAGGCTTGCTGCGGGCGAGTCCACCTTGCGGGGCAGCTCGAACCCATACTCGGTGTCGTAGCTGACGTGCCTCGCTACCTGCTGTGCAAGTCTGCTTACGAACGATCGGTGCGTCTTTTCCGGTCTCATCCAATCGATGCTTGACGGCTGGCCTGTCGCTCCTTCGTGGCGATGAAGCTCGCCGAAACGGAAGTTGGCAGGCAGGAGCTGGTGCGATGGATGGTCTCCATTCGCGTTGAGCGCCCGCGCCGCGAACCTGGCCTGGCGGTGGTCGAGGAGGTCTTGGGCGGTGGGTAAGCACGACTCTGCCCGAAGGAAGACTCGAGGGGTTGATTTCAGCAGCCCCGTGATGGCCCTTGCTTGGCTGTTCAGCAACAACTGAACTTTATCCAACCGGTCCTTCTGGCCTCTCCACCAGATCTCTGACCCGTACAACGCCACGGAGGTGACTGCGGCCACGACCACTCTCCGCATCAAGTCGACCGACAAGCCGCCATTACTTCTACTGAGACTGGATACCCGCTGCAGGGCTCCTTTGGCGCTCGCCATCCTGTTTTCGAAGTGCGTTTTGAAGGACAGCTTCGAATCCAGCCAGAAGCCGAGCCATTTAGTCGCTTCTCGCTCAATGGTAAACGTCTGCCGTCCGATGCGGACGGCTGCAATCTTGTTGCTTGTAGAATCTTACGACGCCTGCTGAACACCAATACTTCGGTTTTGCTGACTTCTAAATCTACTTTGTTCTCCAAGCCCCATTGTATCGCATCTCTGGCGATGTGCTCGAGCTTCCTGGTACCATCCTCCAAGTCCTCGCATTCTGTCACTAGCCCGATGTCGTCAACGAACGAGATGGCCTGGAGTCTCAGGTGTCTGTCTTCTAGCCACTGGAACATTGCGCTCACAGATAGGATGAACAGGACCGGCGATATTGGTGACCCTTGCGGCAGGCCAGCTTGGATGCTGCGGGTCTCGCCCGTCCTTCCGTCTATCACTAACATGGCCCGACGGTCTGACAAGAACGAGTCCACCCAGCGCACGATGTTGCCGGCTATGCCACTTTCTACCATCCGCCAGAGGAGCTTCTGCTTGTTGACCCGGTCAAACGCACCTTTGACATCTAGAAGTAATGCAAGTGCAACGCGCTTCTGACTCCATGCATTCTCGACTTTTGCGACCAGCTGAGCCACAGCGTCTGATGTCGCTCTCCCCCGGCGGCAGCCGAACTGCCCCTGATGGAAGATTTCGTTTGTCTCACAGTAGGATGCGATCCAAGTCGCGACCGCCCTCTCCACCACTTTGCCAAGACAGTTGCGCAGGCTGATCACCCGATATGCTTTCGCGACGCTGTACGTGGGTTTGCCATGTTTGCGCAACAGGATGCCTTTTGCGATTTTCCATGTGCAGGGTTGGAACCCTGTCCTTATGCACCCTTGTACAAGAGCTACCACACGATCTTCTGCCCATCGCCATAGGAGTCTCAGCACTTTGAAGCCGATCCCGTCTACACCGGGGGCTTTGTTGACCGACTGAGTGAACAGGGCTTCACGGACTTGTTTGACGCTCACGCCCGCACTCGTATCTGGGATCTGAATGTCCTCGTTGTCCACGACTTGGGGTGGGAACGCCTGCGCCATGAAGATCTCTTCCTTCTCCTCGGCTGTCGACGCAATCTTGTCCGGCTGGCCGTCAATGCTTGCTACCTGGATTGCCGGTGTGTGTGATGGCACCTGGGGTTTAGTATATCTGAGCGCTTGCCAGCATCTTGCGGGGTCAGACGCCAATTTTGAGGTTTCGTCGATCGGGAAGACGCCCTCAAGAAAGCGCTCCCAAGCCAATCTCTTGGCTCTGCGAATGTAGGTGTAATAGTCGTTTCTTACCCGACGGTACTCGTCGAAGCTGATGCGGCCGTCATTGTGAGCACGTCTGGCGCTCCCAAACAGCCTTCTCTGCTGTCTGATCTCGTCCGTCCACCAGCGCTTGGACCGTGGTCTCGGCGCTCTACCAGCGGCATGTCTGTCCAGTACGGCTCGTATGCTGTCTTGGATCCATAGTGCTTCGGCTTCGAGTGCTGTCGGTGTTGTAGCCCATGCAACGATTGACGCCCTACCATCACTCAGCTCGAGCCAGTGTTTTCTTGCTGCTTCTAAGGCTTGCTCGTCTGCGCAGAGCCGATCGATATTCCACTTTTGTGTAGTGTTTATCTGCCTTTCCGAGACAGCTGCGTTGAGTGGTGCCCACTCAAACACGATTACCTCGTGGTCGGACGTTGTGGCCAGTGACTCGTCGATCTCCCATGTGACCAGTGCTCCGACCCTGCGGGTACTCAGGGTCAAGTCGATTATTGATCTATAGTTCTTCCCACATCTCGTGGGCTGGTGGTCGTTGTTGTTGATGATGAGCTCGCGCTTCTCGATCAATCGCTCCACCGTGCCCGCGTTCTGCCTACCTGCCACCCACGGGTCCCATAAGGGACTGCGAGCATTGAAGTCGCCTGCGAGTATGGTTCGGCCCTCGATAAGTCGTGACACATCTACGTGGTCTATCGTGTATCCGCCGTCTTGGACTCTAGCTTTGTTGTATACATTTATCAGCCTCGTCCTTCGGGCTTTCCTGCGGTTCACTGTCTCCCAGACATCCAGGCACTGAATATGCGGACTATCCACCAGATCAGTTCACTCCTCAAATACATAGCAGTCTAGTGCGTCGTGTCGGATTGCTAGCGCCACCCTCGTCTCTCGCTTCGCACATTCCGGCCACCGTATCTGGAATCCCGGATGGCCGATCACATATTTCTTTCCCACGTACGGCTCTTGTAGGCAAGCCACTTCGGCCCCTCGTTCCACGGCCGCCTCCAGTGCTGCTATCGTTGACACAGCCGTGCCGTTGCAGTTATGTTGTATCACTATCATCGTCAACGGACATGTGCGACGGGTCGCTGGAGCTGAGGATCTGGGTCGTCCTCGCGAACTGTTTGGTCCTTGGCCGGAGTTCCCTTGTTGGTCTGGGCGACGGTTGATCCCGGCGCAGTGGCTCTGGTGTGCTATTGTTCGAAGATATCGGGACCAGATGTGTTGGGGTGGTTTGGTCTGGGTCATGGTAGGCGTCACCTCCATTTCTGCCTGATCTCCCTGGATCGGGCAGTCGTCTTGTTCTGGTGCCGTCTCCATCGCCGGCGGGCTGCTGCGCACTTCGGTCACCTTCCGCTCGCGTGTCGGACGGCTCGATCTGCGCTCGGGACACCGTCGCGATGTTGCCGGGTGTGGTCCTCCGCAGTTCGCGCATTTCGCCGCGCGGTGCTCACATGGTCCTGATCTCTTGCTACAGCTTTCGGCGGTGCATTCGTGCTTGCTCCCTTCGTGCTCGCCTGCGCACACGAAGCACTTTACTTCCTCGGTACACTGGCCGAAGTGGTCTCGGCCACAGCAGCGCATGCACATCCCGCCTTGCCCTCTTTCCCAGAATCTCTCTACCTCGTGACGTCTGCCACCGAAGGATAGCCCCTTTGCTAGGATTACATCCGCGGCCTTCTTGTTTTTCACAGTCAAGACCAGTGTCGATCTCTTGATGCTCCCGCTGTCGAAGCGCTCAGCCAACGTGTCCTCTTTGATCCATCGCGGCGCATCAGGCAGCTGTTCGCCTGTCATCAGTTCGATCTCCTCTCGAGCTACATCCAAACCCCCTTCTGTCATGTAGCGATCCAGCGCAACGCCATGCACTCGCAGCTTGAGCCACCTCTCTGTCTTTTCCATGTAGGCGACCTCAGGGTCCAGCTTTTTCACAGCAGCCATCACCACCGGTGCGTAGTTTAGTAGTTCGTCCGCGCATGCATTTTCACTTATCACTCCGGTCAAGTTGCCTTTGTCTGTGTACGCCATTTTGATCAATCTTACCGTCACGTGAGCTCTCGCGTGAGCGAGAGCTTTGTTGACGTCGAACATGATGTCTCTAGGGTCGCAGTTGTGCGAGCGTACATTTCTGACGAAAAGGACTCGCCGCTGACCGCGTGGGTGCTTTTTCAGCTGTTTCTTACTGTTTATGACCGTGGTCCATCCAGTTCCTGCTCCGGATTCTGTGATATTGGCCCAGCTTGGCTGCATCACTTGCGCCGAATGTGGTCGTGTTTGTCTGTTGGGTGTCTGCGCTGTGCCTCTCAGGAAAGCACTGTTTTCTGGCGGAGTTGGGATCCCTTTTGTCTCCTGCCTTGTTGTCCGCAGCACTGCCATAACCGTATTCATGAGTTGCGTCAGTTGCAGTTGCCCTTTCTTAATTTCTTCCATCTCTGCTCGGAGAGATTGCACATCTTCCGAACAGCCTGCGACGGCATCGGGCCTCGTGGGGGCCTGTAGTGCTTTCGCAATGGCACTCTCGATCGCTCGTAGAAAAACATTCTCGTGGTCGCCTAGAGCCGAGCCCGCGTTTGCCTTTCTCTTCTTCGAGCTCACTGGCCCTGTGGCATGAGACTGCCGTTCTTCCCATCTGTGCGATCCGCCTCCTCTGAAAACCGGAGTGGAAAATTGAAACTCGCTTCCGATTGGTCCGGGGGCTTCCCCGCGCGTTTCAGACCCTTGGATGTCACTCGAGGATGTACCTCCGCCACCTTTACTGAGGGGTGACATGCCCGCCAGCAAGGCGCTGGAGATCTTGACCGTGTGCACTTGATCTGTTCGTTTTGCGCTTTCGAATGATGTAAACAACGGTCCTGTCCGTGACAAAGTCGAAGAGCGCCCTTTTCCCTTTAGGGCTCTCCGCTTCCTGAGTTCCGATGGTTGACGGTCAGGTCGTCGCTTACTCATCGATCCTTCTGGCGCAGACTATATCGGAGCATGTGGCGGCGCACATGTTCTTTTTCCCAGGCGCATGGTATGATCCGGCTGAGCCATTTCAATTCGTTGACCTCGAGGTGTTAGTCACCAGGTGAGAAATGGGTCTCCATGCCTTCGCCAATGTGTAGTCGTCCTTGTTGGCTTTATTTAGTGGAACGATCTTTGTGATCTTCCGCTGTCGTAGTAGAGTCCCTGTGTCGAGGGAATTCTGGAAGAGATGCCGGACATTTTCTTTCACTGCCGGAAAAACTTGTATGGCTGCGAGTCTACCTTCACCAGCAGCTTTCCAAGGCTTCGTCTTCATCAGACAAGATTCAATCTCCTCCACGGCCAGCTCCGGCATGACCACAGGTTGTCTTTGCGGCCTTTCCACTTCATCTTCTATGTTTTCGGGCAGTGGCGGGAAAAGGTAGCAAGCAGCTGTTCGGCCTGCTCGGAATTGCTCGTAGTCAGTGACGCTTCTGCTTTTTGCAAAGGCGCGATCCGACCCCATCCAAGGCCCTTGTCGGGCTTAAGGTAGCGGGTCGCCTTCCAGATGTTGGTCAGTGCTTCACGACATTGCCGAATTTCACCAAATACCACTGGTCACCTTTGACGCGCGCACCATTCAAGCTCGGCGACAGCCGGCGAATGTGCTGCTTCGCTCTGTTGGCTTCGTCCTTGTCAGCGAAGACTATATTGATCCTGTCGCACACCGGCCAAGCTGTACATCGTTAGCTTTTTCTGTAATCTCGTTGACCTCAAGTCCCAGCACGTAGGCCATCTTTGATGCCCTCGTAGTTGTTATATGCACCCTCAAGCCCGCCGAGGTCCGAGCCTTTTATCGTGAGCCACCACGCGTCCATGCCGACTACATCTGAACGCTGGGGGCACTTTACCGTCATACTCGGGACAAGCAAGCCCTTTGCCGTCGTACCCAGAACCGACGAGCAGTTCAACGTCGCGCTCAGGACCAACGAACAGTTTACCGTCGTGCTCAGGACTATTCCCGTCGTGCTGAGGACTAAACCTCGGATCAAGTCACTGATCTAAAATCGCATTCGACTCCGCTAGAATTTCTGTAATGTGTTGCAGTATGTCGTTAGCCCGCTCGATTTTCCCCGTGTTTAGCAAGATGTCGACATCCGTCAGTCGCAGCCCGGAACCGAGTGCAGCTTGTAGACATGCTTTGGCTCTAAGCTCCGTTCTTGGTAAGCGAAGATCGGTCGGCCGGGCGGGAACAAGTTTCGTTTCGACTATTGTAGAGCGTGGCAGCAGCACAGATGCACTTCTGACACGTGTCAAACGTTCCGCGGCGGTATTGTAGGAAGCGCTTCTGATATATACGAGGCGCATATAGGATCCGGTCTGCTCCCCTCATGTCGCGCTTTAGGCGGCCTGACGGTGGTATTAAGCGGGTGAGCTTTCTTCGCCGGGCGTCGCGGGAGAGGGCGTCATCTTGCCGTTCTCGAAGGTAAAGTCGCACCGACTGCTTGACCTTCTGCCGTCAGGCGGGAACGTCACGACCGGACTGTGTGCAGTTTTGAAACGTCCAGGTGGTCCTTGGTGAAGAACTTAAAGAACGAGTCCGTTTGCCAGTCGCGACTGCAGAGAGCTAAGACGCGCTCCGAGGAGAGTCCGCCCAGACAACTCGACTTTGGCCGACACTGGACGAGGCACTGATTCCAATACGCTAGAGGATACCGCGAAAACCATTCTTGACGATGGACGCCCTACTTTAATCAAGGAAATGTTTTGGACCAGGCCTGTGGGCGATGCGACCTCATCGCCGATACTGGTGCAGAGCTCGAGCAACCCGAACCCTGTGTTCGTTAACTCTGATAGCTCTGCAGCATAATTGCAACGACGCAGCAGAATCGACGGTGGCCGCTCTGGAGGCAGCCATCGGGAGGAGTGCCGAAGTAGCCTGCTTACATCGACCCTGCGTTGGGACAAAGTATCGATGTGTCATCCAGAGTTTCGAATGCGATGCCGTCAACGTTCGAATCCAGAAATGCGAGTCGCTCTGGCGCCCTGTAGCGACGCGTTGGATCGAAAAGTGCTGGAAAGGACAGACAGATTTTGTAGACGGCCCCCGCACCTGTAGTGTCTCGATGTTTGGGCGACGTGCCAGCTGAGGAAGCTAAGGAGAACGAGACTGGTCAACTTTTATGAGAAGGGCGAGAGTCGAAGGCGCTGCATATAACATCGACCATGTGGATTTATCCAAGTTGATTAACGGGATAACGACCTTCGCATGTGACTTCAACAATCGCAGTCCAGCCCGGGACATGGGTAGAAGGACGGCAGAATGCGGGAGCAACAGAGCGCCTGGACGAGATATACAGCCTCGCTGTCAGCAACGACGACCACGAACCTTCGAGACGCGGAAATATTGCAGTTGCATCATCGATTTGACCCTGAGCACACGCGTGATGCGAATAGTCGTCAGCTAGGAGATGGATGAAGGACTGGCGACAGCGTCTGACCACAACATACTCGTCTTCTCGTGGCTGCCGCTTTGTGCCACCAGATATAGGACAGGAGCGGGAGCAGCACCTGGCGGAAGTATCAATTGGCTTTGCGCAGACGAACAAGCTGTGAAGGCGGCTGGTGAGCACTGTCATGAGCTCAGTACCCGCAGAGCGCCCCTGAGCGATCACGCCGCAACTGCTGAGCTAGAAGTCCAAGCAGGCTGGTTCCAAGATAGCATCAGAGCGGTGTTAGGCAGACACGCGCACATGAGATCGCTGAGAGCGCGCGCTCGAAGCTGTGGTGTACGGGTGACGTAAAACAATAGATACGGCTGTTCTCACATGCGAGACGTGAGCACAACGCCCGGCCGGCTTTGTTTCGACGATTACCGGAACGTGAGAGGTGGCTACTGCCGCTACTTAAAAAAAGCAAAGCGGTATTACCGAACGACGACCATGTGAGACTGACTCGGCAACACAAAGATCCAAAATCGTCGTGCACCCGGGCAATCAAGATCGGGGTTGCGCATGGGCGGCCTGACAGAGTAGCGGCGACAGCCAAGGAGAAAGAAGAAATTTTCCTGGCGTAAGCCTCCCCACCACAAGCTAGGGGCGAGAGGGTGTCAAGTCCAGAAATCACAGTGAACCTGAGCGCAGGTGAAATTCGAGAACCTCGGAGCCCTGTCTGCACATTCTATCGAAAAGCCCCTGCCGTGGACGGTATTGGCTTCGAGACGCTTAGGCTGCTCTGGCCTTAGAAAGAGGACCGAATCGTAGCCTTCGTCCATGGACGCATCAGAACGGGAGATCACCCGTGTGTTTGGAAGACAGTTTAAGGAGTACTGTTGCGTAAACAGGGCAAGCCTACTTACACCGTCGCGAAGGCATACCGAGTCATCGGCTTGCTCAGCTAGGGAAAGTGGTAGAAAGGGTGATCGCTACGTAGGTCGCTCCTTCTGTGAGACAAATGCAATTTTCTGTCAAAGGCGGTTTAGCTACCGTCGATCGAAGGAGGGGCACATCAGATGCGGTCTCACAGGTCATCGCAGAAGTGAAAACTGCCTGAAAACAGAAGCGGATCAGACTTGCTTCTATTTTTAAATGTCAAAGGCGCCTTCGACAGAGTTGACAGAAGGGCGTTATTTCTGCGCATAGGACAATTCGGCGTGGCTGGCAACATTGTGCGCCGAACAAACTCATTCATGTCGGATCGACAGGCCAAGCTGATGATCGACGGGAGAGCGAGCGAGACTCACAGCATTCAAGCAGGTCTGCCACAAGGCTCATCGGTTGTCGCAGGTGCTCTTCACGGCCAAACCAGATATCCGGTACGAGCACTCAGTGCGGACGGAGATCACCCAACGCATCGCCTCTTACCCGCCCACTTCCGTTACGGCGGACTTTATCGAAATGGGGGAGCGACTGGCCGACCATCAAGCATTGGCTGGATGAGGCCAGAGAAGGCGCATCGATTGTTCGGTAGCAGACTACCTCAGCAAATCGTCAGGCCCGTCAACGATGATACCGAATATGGCTTTGAGCTTTTCTGCAAGGCAGCCTCATCGGGAACAACCCCGGTCATCCGACCATACGGCTAGGCGCAGATGCCGAAGTCAATGCTACCTGAGCACTCTCAGCAGATCACACTAATCGTGAGCGAAGTCAAGCCTGGCAGATCCGGTGCAGCAGTTGCTTGTAGAGAGAACGAAACAACTGTAAGACAGAAGCAGTATCGCTGAGCAGGCGAGTGAGTTAACCGCCGCCAACGGCTATGAGATACAACACACGCGCAGCGTCAAGATCCTAGGTTTGATTATAGATTCGCGAATGAGGAAAAAAAAATATACTGCCCATGCTGCAACGAGGAGCTTACGGGCGGCTATACCCCTAAAGTGGCTGCGAGGATCATCACCATCCGTAACACGCAAATTGGTCAACGCGACTGTAGTACCGGTCGTCGACTGCACATCTTTCGTGTAGATACATAGAAGAGGAGCCTAGGTAGAGAAGGTGTTCAAAAGAGTACAAGTGATTAGTCATCAGGCGGTAATCGAGTATTTTCGAATAGTAGATACGGCAGTAGTAGAGGTGGGAGCTAATTTCCGCACAGGAAAAGAGCGGTATCTGAGAAAAGGACTGAAGATAAAGGACGACCTGTATAGTACGCCCGGAGCTTATCCTCTCGCACGATATATCACGCCTTAGGCGCACCAGTTTCGTATCGCGTACATTGAAGATCGGCGAGTGTGCTCGAGCTGTACCTTTAGAAGAGTCAGAAGCAATCCTCCCGTCGAGTTTTGTAGGGTGCGCGACTGAATATATTTTAGTCAAAAGCCTAGACGACGGCGTACAGGCAGCCGTGCAAACCCAAGGGGCGAAGAGAACTTGCGTTGCCAACAGCGCGTCCGCCAGAAACCAGATGGACGGTACTGGTGGAGAGTTCGGGGGCGTTCAATGTCGCCAGGGTCGTGGCAATGTAGAGAATCGCTGCTAGCCAATGGCGGGATCCTCTACTTGCCCGCGAACGACCGAAGCGCTCTGGTCACACTTTGAGCATCCAATAATGCTCATGAAGGCAGGTGCTGTAGAACAACGCTAGAACTTGGCCGACAAAGGTAGAGCCCAGAAGCTTGCATCAGGTTGATGTGAATGGCATCTATCTGTGCGCACAAGATGCGTCAAACTATTTTCTCGAAGCCGATGCGATTCGCTCGGCCACCATATGAGTCGGTGGGGTCATCAGGATCTTCGGCCGGCAAGCATTGAGCCAATCTAACAGCCATCTGCAGCACATCAGAAAGTTCATGCTGCTATCCTGTAGCCTCTCTGGAGTCACTGCGTCAAGACCTACGTGAAGGTGTTCACTAGCAGGGCCACGCAAAATTCGCGATATGCGTATCTCAAATGCTTGTGCCGGCATCGCGGTCAGCGTATGATGTGTTCCGCTTCCGAGTGTGCTCTATGTGAAGCCGATTCCACATTATCGAGCGGATGGGTTTCATCCGTCGCTGCCTCGAGATCGACTGGATGACCACATGCGTTCTTCGCACGCCTGTGTACCGTCTATGTGGAAGCTTGAAACAGAAGTGTAGATGTAGTGCAAGTAAAGACGCGACGTTGCAGCGAGATTTGCCAACATCATGGACGTGAGATTCGGGCATTTTGCATACCAGCTGAAGCTCGCATACTGGTCTCCTCCGCTGAGCGTTCTGTAAGGATGGATGAATGGAATTGGCTCCGCACGGCGCAACGGCCTGTTACACTGTTTTTCTCAGGTCAACAAACCTAACAAAATGGCGGAAGTCCTACTCTCTGCTTACCTTAATCATGAGATGCTATGAAAATCCTTGGTTTTTCGAATTGTCGGGAGGCAGATACGTAAAGAGGATGGTGTCCATGTATCTCCTACTGAAGTAAGGACTATACATACAGCTGTCCTGAAGCAGTAGGTTGACCATCAGGCTACCTTGCCTCAGGCAGGGGCGGCTTGTCCGAAATATTGATGCTTTTTGATCACTAGCAATCAGTCGAGTGTCTACTCTAGCAGATCGTGTTGGACAAAGTGTGTGTGAGGAGGTGTATTGTATATCCTATCTACTGCGGTAATGACTGACTATATGTAACCCACCTGAAACAGTAGCGTCGGCGGCAATGCAAGGATGCCTCAGGCAGGGACTACATTTCCAACACTCCCCCTTAGGACCTGTCCTGACAATCCTTCTCGTCTGGCCCAAGACCGCCTTTCTGGGTCTTATCCAGGAATCCTTGGAACTTCGTGGCTGGCAGTGCCTTCGTCAAGCAATCAGCGAGCATGCTCTCGCTTCCGACAAACTCGAGCTGGATCCGCTTCTTTCCGACCTCCTGGCGGACGAAGTGATACTGAATGTCGATGTGCTTGGTCCTTGTATGAAACTCAGGGTTCTTTGCCAACGCCATCGCTCCCTGATTGTCGGCCAAGACCCTTGTCGGCTCCGCTGCAGGAACGCCCAGTTCCCTCAGCAGCAGCCGAAGCCAGACAGCCTCCTTCGTTGCCTGCGTCAGCGCTATGTACTCGGCTTCACAGCTCGACAGCGCAACCGTGGCCTGTCTCTTCGAACACCAGCTGATGGGTCCTCCGCCCATCATGAAGATGTACCCCGAGGTAGACCTCCTCGTCGCCGGATCACCTCCCCAATCGGCATCGGAATACCCCGTAAGCCCAGTCTTGCAGCTTCCCAGGGTGATTCCAAGGCTCTCCGTGCCGCGTAGATAGCGCATGATGCGCTTCACAGCTTTCCAGTGGCTGTCATCCGGACTCTGCGCGAACCGAGCCACCACAGAAAGCGCAAAGGCAATGTCGGGCCTCGTCGTGGTCATGAGATACATCAATGACCCCACTGCCGATTGGTACCGTGCCACTTCTACCGGCGCTGCCGTCTTGTCCGATCGCTTTTTCAGCGATACTCCCCCTGCCTCCATAGGAGTAGCCGCTGGCTTAGCGTCGTCCAAGCCGAACTCCTTGAGGATCTTTCTGACGTATCCAGCCTGCGTCAGTGTGATCGTTCCTGCGACTCGGTCTCTTGTCACGACCATGCCCAGATAATGCCCGACGGGCCCACAGTCTGTCATTGAAAACTTCTGATGGAGTGCCTCCTTCAGGTCTGAAATCGCGTGCTGGTCTTTCCCGACGATCAACAAATCGTCGACGTACACCGCCACCACCAGGCCTTGAACCCCCCTCTGGGTAACAAAGACACTGTGATCGGCCTCCGTTCTGGAGAACCCCTGCGACTCCAAGAAACTCTGAAGCGTCTCGTACCACATCCTTGGGGCTTGCTTCAGTCCATAAAGCCCCTTGTTCAGCCTACAGACTTTGCCGTCCTGGCCGTATCCGGTTGGCATCTTCACGTAGATCGTTTCGTCGATCTTCCCGTGCAAGAAAGCGGTCTTGACGTCCATTTGCTCTATCTCCAGATCGTGGATGGCCGCAAGCGCAAATATGGGCCGGAATGACACCGGCTTCACGACAGCCGCAAAAACTTCATCGTGGTCAATGCCCTCCCGCTGTTCGAAGCCTCTCACAACCCATCTGGCCTTGTGGCGGACGATCTCCCCCTGAGGTCCTCGCTTCAGCTTGTAAACCCATTTACCGCTCAGGACCTTCTCTCCGGGTGGCAGATCGACTACGTCCCACGTCTGGTTCTCAGAATGAGAGAGCATCTCATCGTCCATGGCGCTCTGCCAAAGACCTTCTTCGGGCCCTTCGATGGCCTCTGCGTACGTCTTCGGCTCACACTCATCGTGCGCCGCAAGCACGTTCGCGTATCGTCTCGGAAGTCTCACAGATCGTCCCGATCTGGTTTTGCCCTTCCCTGGCTCTGGAAGATCTAACTCACGGGCCGCCTTGGGCGCCTGTGTCCGATCCCCCTGCTCTGAAATTTGTCTCTTCACATGCTCTGCATTCCGCCCATCATCCTGACAGGAGCGCTCACGGGGCGCACTCTCTTCAGGCGGACTATGAATGCCCTGCGGAATCTCGTTTGCAAGCTTCTGACGGCTGCTCCGTCTCCCCTTGCCAGACCGAATCTGACGGGTCGACCGTCGGGAGTCTATCGATGCCTTCGTCGAATGTCACATCTTTAGCCCTCTCGACCTTTCTGATCTTCGGGTTCCAAACCCGGTATATGGAATCTCCCTCGTACCCAACAAGCCGGCACTTCGATGCCCGGTTGTCAAACTTGGCCGACTGACGGCGCCGCGCCTTGGGTAGTAGCGTATAAGTGACGCTCCCTACCGTCCGAAGGTGCCCCAAACTGGGCTTCGCGCCGACAAAGGCTTCGTACGGGGTCTTTCCAATCGCCTTGCTCGGACTTCTGTTCCTCAGATAGTTCGAGGTCATCACAAGCTCTGTCCACAGAGACTTGTCCAGGCCACTGTCAGCTATCATAGCCCTGGCCTTGTCCGTGATCGTGCGCTGGGTTCTTTCGGCCAGGCCATTTTGCTCTGGCGAATAAGGCACGGAGGGCTCCCACTGGATTCCCTTGTCTGCCATCCAGGCCTTCAACGGACCGTTGTCGTATTCCTTGCCGTTGTCAGATCGAATCCTCTTGATCCTGACACCGCGCTGTGCTAGACACCATCCATAGAAATCCTTCAGCTTGGACATCAGCTGCGATTTCTCCTTGAGCACGTACACCCTCGACAGACGCGTGTAGTCGTCCACAAAGCTAACGTAATAGCGTGATCCGTCATACCCTGTCGGCGTAACCGGTCCCACAATATCGCTGTGGATAAGCTCAAAGACCCCCTTCGCTCTGCAGTCATCACTTGTCCTGTAGATCTTCTGAGACTTGCTGAGCGAGCATGATTCGCAATACGGGGTCTGCTGCTTCGCGTCTGTCAATTTCAACCCATCACTTAGCTCAGTGAGCCGCTTCACAGAATCATAGCACAGGTGACCCATCCTTCTGTGCCAGACATCCAACGATGTCGGACCAGGCGCAGCAAGCGCGACTGTCGCCATCGTCCTCCGTGCTCGAAGCATGAACAGCCCGCCCGCTGGCGGGGCATATCCAAGGGTCCTGCCATTCTGTCGGATAAGGTAGGTTCTCATGTCAAAAGTTACGTTTCCAAGGGACATCCTGTACCCGGATATGAGATTGGCAAACATTCCAGGCACATGCAGCACGTCCTTGAGGAACACAGTCCCCCTTTTCCCATCCGGCAGTAGCGTTTCAATCTCTACCTGGCCTACGCCTTCAGCCTCAACGAATCCAGAGGCCGTCTGCAGTCGCTTCCGGGTCGACTCATAAGCAGTGAAAGCTTGCCGCGAATTGCATATGTGATCTGTACATCCCGTGTCGATGTACCAACGGTCTCTCCCTCCTTGTCCTATCGCCATAGTGCAAAATGCCCTGGAATGGCGGTTCGCTTCCGTGTCAGTTGGCTTGTCTGCTCTGCAGCTCCTCTGCATGTGGCCAACCTTCCCGCAACGGTAGCACTTGCCCTTGAACGGCTCCTTAGTTTTGCCACTTGGCCTGCGGAGAGCCATTGCTGTCGAGTCCATATCGTCATGCACTCGACTCTCATCGATCAATTCTGCGATAACTTCATCCAGCTCGGGATCCTTCGTGCGCGCCGCCTGCCTCTTCGCCGTCGTCACATACGTCTCAAACGTAGGACCTAGATTGGCCAGCAGCACCGACGTGACAATCCAGTCATCGATTCTCGAGCCCATGTTCGCAAGCTTCATCGTAGTCTGCTTGATGTGCTCCGTGTACTCCTCAATCGACTTGGTGTCCTCATACCGCACCGAGATCAAGCTCTTGAGAGCCAGGAACCGTGCATTGTATCCCCGCTCTTCATAGAGTCGTCTCAACTTGTCCCACATGCCCTTGGCAGTGAACTCGGCTTCGATGTACCCTTTCGGTCCATCGTTGACGCTGAGAGCAATAGCAGCTCGTGCTCTATTGTTCTTCTTGTTCCATTCACGCAGACCCTTCTCGGCCTCAGCCTGCTCGGCTGAGCCTCGGTCGTACTCGGAACTTTCGGAAGGGCAGTCTTCGCTCCCATCCACGACCTCCCATAGGTCTTTGTTCATCAGCATGTACATGGCATTCGTTGCCCATGCTGAGTAGTTCGTCGCCCCGTTCAACTTGTCGAAGTTGAACGTGCTCGTGGTGGACGCCATCGTGCTCCAGATCCCGACCGGTCGGATCCGCGCTGTCAGCCCCGATGCGACGTTCCAGACTACAATCCAGATCCCTACCAAGAATTCTGTCAGATCACAGAAGGGACACAAACCTCGCACAGTGCTTGTGCAGGCGCAGCCGGGCTCATAACCTGTTGGACAAAGTCCGTGTGAGGAGGTGTATTGTATATCCTATCTACTGCGGTAATGACTGACTATATGTAACCCACCTGAAACAGTAGCGTCGGCGGCAATGCAAGGATGCCTCAGGCAGGGACTACATTTCCAACAGAAGGGACTGCATCTCCAACACCATCGACCTCTGCCAAACAGACAAACAAATCGAGGCGATTTCTCAGAAAAACAGACCAGACCCTTGATTTTAGGTAAGCAATTAACCATACCTCAAAATCCTGTTTATTTGTTTGATGAACATCTTGCTGCAGATGTTCCCGACAGAACAGGGCGAGAAGTTTTTGATACCCAGCTGGCTGGAGGGACTCATGATGAAACAACCCCCCGTGAGCTTCGCAAATGCTCCCGCTCAGCGGACAACATCTCTCTGGATCCGATGGGCTTGAAGGAATGCTACAAGCCTCGCTGTCGCAGTCATGCACAGTATCGAATATACGGCCGGTCTCGTGGGTGAGATTTTGCCATTCGTTGGTGCCGTGCGTTCGAATCACAAGGTTTGCTCCTGTCACCACGCGCTCTGCTCCGCCGTTGTGCATCCCGGCCTTCTCAGCTGTCAAAGAATTAGGATCGTTGTTCTCCTACCCACAATGTCCAGATGATATCGAGTCGAAAATCATTTAAATTAGGATTAATTTGTATGGCAGCGTCTAGCGTTAGGGTAAAATGAGATGTCGATATCATTTAGTCGATATCATTTTGAAGACGTGGCCGAAAAGTTGCAAGAACGTTACGAGTTTTAATCCGAACAGTTTCGTGCCCATCGGACCCAAAAAATTCGATGGATTCGGTATACAGCATAGCGATTTGGGTGTCGGAAAATGCCCCATGAGTAGAATGAAGTTCCGTGAACGAGCCACATACGCCACAGTGTGGCGCAGCCATAAGCGCATTCGGACACAGAAACGTTTGGTAGCAAGTCTGAAAGGGGTATACGATCCAGCCGTTAACGTGCCCAAAAAATCGCCGACCCACAATTCCGCCATGGAACAGTTCCGCACATTATCTATACATTGCCCAAAATACAGGGCAACAATTCGTAAAAGATGCAGATTTGCGGTAATCCCCACGCAGGTGGAGGGACATATCAAAGCCAAACATGGCAGAACCATCAGTCGATCACAAGCCCGTTCGATCGCCGACACAGTCAGCCATATGTCGAATGTCGCGCGGACGCCCGAAGAGGTGGTTTATCCGGATTCGAGCAGCCAACCGGTCGAATGGATGCCCGTAGCGGAGGATGGACGGCGTTGCATTGTGACATGAGAAGGAGTCGTGTGTAATTATGTTTGTTGCCACAGAACCGGGATCCAGCAGCACTGCGAAAAGGAGCATGGGTGGAAAAATCCCCGAAAACAAGGCAGAAGACCCAAAAACCCCACCGCCGAGCAAGCGGCACAATTGTGGGAAGACAATCAGCCATGTCAAAGATTTTTCAAGACCGGTGAATGGCAGCGGTATTTCGCCGTCGCAGCCAAGCCAACAACGGTCGACATTATCGATAAAGAGACAGGAGCCGCGAAAGCCGTCGCGCAGCACCGAGGAGGATATTTGAAAAGGTTGTTGGAATGGGTAGAGGAAGGCAAGAAAACAGAGATGAGCGAGCGACGAAGGTGCGAGGCCAGTCCGCGGTTGACGCACACCGGTTGGGAGGAGCACATAGGAGTGCACAAGGAGTGGGCCGTACGGATGATACAGCCGTCGATCAGAAAAGAGGGTGAGACGGAAAGCCACACGCATCAAGCGCGAGGTAGGACGATGGATGCACGCCCGAGCCAGGAAACGGATTTACATAACGAACTAGGGATGCAGAAGAGTGAAGATGCATTGAAGAAGGCATGCGCAGCCACAAGCATTTTGATTCGGCGATTATTCAAAATCAGCCAACTGGGAATCGTTGACCGTGCAGCAATGGAAAACGTCAACCGTCGTGAGGCGGGAGCAACGAGCAACGACCGACCGTTTTATGGCAAGCAGAAGGTGCAGACGGTTCGTCGGTACGCGGACAAATTCGTCAAAGTTTTGCGATACATTTGGCGCACAGAACACATGGAAGACCGTCCGGAATACCGATTGACCCGTTCACAGCAGGCGAGATTGCAGGATTACCGTCGAGAGGCCGCGAAGACAAACGGCCAGAAAGACGAATCGATCAGAGTTGCATTGGTATTTTGGATTGTCGTGTTCGACCACAAATTAGGCGACCGTGAGTTTGACAGCGCAATTTTGAGCGGGTTGGCAGTGTTGGGAGCCGATAGTGACAACGGAGGGTGGATGCCCGCGATCAATTACACGCCCGCGTTGGCGGCCATCATCAGAACGATGCGAGCCATGGTCATCCGCCGGGCGTGGTGCCAATGGAGACAGCATATTTCGGAACAGTCAGCCGCCGGCGTGCCCGATGACAAGGCGCGCGAAGAAGCACCAAGCGTGTTCGACGGGGTAAAAGCGGCCGTCCACCAATTCATGACGTTGACGGTATTCGGCAGCCAACCCACGCCATTGAACACCGTTTACACGCAAAAGACGTACGGGATGAAGATTCGATACACCGCCAAAGAGGAGGGGCAGATATCGTGGGAGGGGGACGAGACGATGTTGTGCCGCAAGATGAAATTCAATATGAGCGATGTCGGCACCGTCGTCCACGGTTTGTTGAGCACGGCGCGGCAGAGGTTGATCGGAGAGTTGTTGATGTTGCCCGTAGCGGAGCGAGCCAATGCCAACGAATGGAAACCTATCGGGTTACCACGGTTCGAATTGAAGCAGATCGCCGACAATCACAGTGTAATGGACAAGGGTTGGACTTTTTTCGCCGACGTGCGTAACGAGTGGGTGGTGGACGGAGCGACGTGGATGGGTCAGCGCGCGTTACGCGAACCGGGCATCGAGGCCAAGTTCATCAACGTCGACGAGGGGTTGGAAGACGGTTCCGCCGCCATCGATTGGAACAAGGACGCCGTGACGGATTATTTGCGTGCGGTCACGAGATTCAAGGAAGAGTTGATGGTATTGGTGCACATGTCGGCCGGAGCGCCCGCCCGATCCACCGAATTGACGAGCATCCAACGGGTGAACGGACAGAACGCGCGATCACAACGGGGCTTGTGTTCGTAGACAACGGATTGGTAGCGTTCGTGACGACATACCACAAAGGGTACAGCGCGAGCCAAAGCATGAAAAAAGTCCACCGGTTCGTACCGCGGGAAGTCGGCGAGATCGTCATTTATTATTTGTGGTTAGTCGAACCATTCGAGCGAATCGTCCAGGCCGGAGCCAATGGGCAGCAATCGTACAGTTCGTGGTTGTGGGAGCCCGCGCCCGAGGAGGATTGCCCGGACGAAGACGTGGAACATTTGGACGATGGAGACGATTCAGAACGCGAGGCGTGCCCGGCAAGCACAGATCAGACCGAAGACGACGTCGTAGACAATGAGGAGAACGACGAGGCCGCGGAAGGACATGGAAGCATCGTCACGAACCGACCACGCCAGAGGGCCCGTAATTGCGACGGATATTGGACGACCGATCGCACTAGGAGAGTGATGCAGCGCGAGACCGAGAAGCGGATTGGGGTACGCATAGGCATCAGCGATTGGCGACAGGTGTATCCCGCCATCCACCGCGAGTTCACCACGGACAAGGAGACGTGTGGGGCGTTGGATCGCATGTACGACAACCGACAGGCGGCGCCCGATCCGGTGGCGGACGACAACATCGCGGTTATCCGCGCAAAGCAGTCCGGACACAGTTTCCAGATGGAAGAGAACATTTACGGCCGATCAGCACAGCAATCACCATTCGCCACAATCGCCGAGAAGGAGATGTTCCGTCGAGTGAGCAGCGATTGGCATCGATTTTTGTGGTTCCCGTCGGCGCGGAGCGACGAATCAGTCGACCGGGATGTTCGCAGACGCATCAAAAAAGAACGAGAAGATGCCAAACGCAAATGCGGGCGATCAGCCCGTTGGCAGAGTTGCGGCGATTTTACGACAACCCCAGCGCCGAGTTCCGAGGGTTGCAAGGGGAGGCCTTGCAAGTGATCACCCAAGGTCACCCCCGAGTGGTCGTCGTGATGCGGAGAGGCGGCGGCGGCAAAAGTTTGTTGTTCATGTTGCCAGCGGCCGCGTCCAAGGGCGGGTTGACAATCGCGATCGTGCCGAAGCGGGCGTTGCAAGCCAATATGAGGCAGCGATGCATCGACGCCGGGATCAAATGCGCCGTATGGAGCGATGATTGGGCACCGCCATACGACGCGCGCATTTTGTTCGCGATCGCCGAGTCGGCCGTCACGAAGACATTTGCGGATTTCATCGATTCCAGGAGCAGCACGCAGCGGTTAGAGCGGATGATGATCGACGAATGCCACACGATAATGCAGTCCACGGACACGTGGAGACCCAACGTGCGTGAGTTGCGGGCATTGGCCGGTTTTTCGACGCAAGTGGTGTGTTTGACGGCGACGTTGCCGCCGACAAAGCAGGCCGAGTTCATGCCCGCCATGGATAGCGCTGAGGTTCTCGCCGCTCCGGCTATAAGCGTGGGCCAACCGCCCGTCCACCATTTACCATCCACCTGCCAGGGTGCTGCGAGGCGGTCGTCGCATGAGCCGCTGCGTGCGCACTGGGCCCCGCAGACGGCCACGTTGAGTGCTGACGCAACCTCCCTCTGAGGCATGTCAGCAGAGGCCGCCGGTTGGTTGCGCTGGCGGCGATGCCTGCTGCCCGCGCACTGCCGCCAAACATTCCGTTGCTCAGATCGAGGGCGTGCACCGTGCGTGGAGAGCTACGGGGGAAGGGATGGTCTGTCGGGTCTTGGGTCGGCAAACGTGCCGTCGCCGCCGCCATGCCGTGCATGCAATTGTACATGTAGCGCGCTCTGATGCTGCTTTTGGGCCTGCTGCTAGCCTGCTTGGCGGGCCAGCCCTCGACCGAGCGCTCCCAGAGCCAGACCCCGGCCCTGCGTGGGTTGGCGCCGACACGCTACTTGCCAGACTCCAGCCGGTCCACCGTCCACCACGCAGCCGGCAACATGGCCGCCGACGCAGGATCATTTGTCACTGCATGTCTGTGCCTGCGTGTTAGTCGCACCGTGCTCTCGTGAGATGCGTGCTGCGCTCAACCAGAGTACCTTACACTCGCTCCTCGGCGCAGCAGCCCTACCTGGGTGTCACCGGCAGCAGGCGTGCCAGCACCGTGCCACTACCCTGCGTGCCTGGCCCGGGATCGCAGAACCCTATGCCACGCGCTGCCGCCCGACGCGCCCGTAGTCTTCGAGGACAGCACCACGCTCGACCTCGCCGTTGTTCGCCATCGCTCATTGACGTCTGGCGCCTCTTCCCGCCGCTGCTTCTCGTCGCGATGCCGCCGAGCACGGCAGCAACCGACTTCCTCTGTGGCTTTCGGGCATGCCACCACCCCGGCAGCAGCGACGTGCCCCGGCGACTTGACTCTAGTCTACTATAACCTGCTGCGGATCTTGCGTCCATGCGGCAGGTGTCCTTGCGGTAGCGGCGCCCTGTTGTGGCTTGAACCATTTCCTCTGCCCGCCGTGACATCCTGCACACACTACCTTCCTGCTGCCCACGTACCAGCCAATCCATATCCCCGGTCGAGCTTGACCACTTCGCCCTCCCGCCGCCACTCGTCGACTTCACCTGCAATCCGAACTTCGCCGTCGCGCCCTCGCTGCAGCGGTAGTGCCCTGCGCGCCTTGATGTATCGAGTCTAGGAAGTTATTGCTGTTCGGCACCTCCCGTCTCTGTATCTTTCCGGAGTGTATGCGTTGCGTCACGCCTGCCCTGAAAGCAGCTCGTCGCTGCAGCCATTTGCTGCGTCGAAAGTCCTGCGTGAGTGTGTCGATCATGACCATTGGAAGAGTTCGTCACGGACTAAAGACATCCCGGATCGACCGCTCACGACCACGTTCTTTTTCTGGGATCACTCGTAAGCGATTCTCCAGCTTCTCCAGCTCAGCCTGCGAGATTTCTCTACTTCGGCGCCACGCCCAAGCAGCATCGCTCGATCGACCTCAGTGTTGATAGCACTCGTGCGACAACACTGCGACTTGAGGGGACTCTCCACTTTTTAACACCTACTCACGTGCCATCTGCCCAATCACCCAGCAGTGCCAATCAAGTTTCCTACGAGTCCTCGATGTCCTCCATCACCCTAAAGCCCACAGCCGCCAAGCGCGCCGGCAACCTCTGGCGAATGGACACGACAGGCGAGTACATCTCCGGCGAGGAAATGCTCAGCGGCTGGGCGCCGCGAGGCATCTCCCTCATCCGCGACTTCATCGACCTCCGCCGCCGCCAACGCCGCACGGCTAAAATCGAAGCCGCCCGCGGCGTCCTCAGCCTCGGCGCCCTCTCGCCCCCTTCGCGCCCAACTTCCACCGAGCAAACCCAACCGACCGAAACCCAACAAGCCCTCGCGCAGAAATTCCTCTCCCTCTGGCTCACGCCAATCCCCAAATCCGACTCCCTCCTCCTCCGCTCCAACACCTCTTCTCCCGAACCCACCACCCACCAGCGGCCCACATCCTCCTCCTCCCACTCCGCGAGCGACCACTCCCCGCCCCCCGCCCTCGCCGCCCTCGTAACCCACAACCGCAAAGCCCCCACCGTCCTCGAATCCGGCTGGCTGCTCGCGCCCGACGCCGCCGGCGCGCGCTGGATCAAGCGCTTCGCCGAGCTGCGCCGGCCCTACCTGCACCTGTACGCCAGCGACGGCGACGAGGTCGCCGCCATCAACCTGACGAATTCGAGGATCGACGCGGAGCCGAAGGTCGCGCGGCTGCTGCAGAGGGAGAAATTGAGGATGGAGGTGTGGGCGGTGTACGCGGTCAAGAAGGCGTGGCTGTTTGCGTCGCGGAGCGATAGGGAGAGGGGGGGGAGTGGATTTGGGCGGTGGATAGGAGCTATGTTCCTAGTGGGGTTTGAAGAGAGCTACTGGGAGGGGAGGTTGATCGATTGACTTGATATTCCATTATCCCGGTGTAGCCCCCTTACGGGTCCATGCGGGCTGTGGCTATGTATGATATCAAGGAGGAAAACTGTGGTTTCCGGCATCAGCCTCCACCCGGGTGAAAACTCCTTCTGTGGTGATGAGTGACCGTTGCCCTGTTACAAGTGATTCTGCAGTACAGTAAGAAGTTGCTGCGTCGAAAAGCTCTGTTCTCCATGTCTCCTGCAAAAGGTAGCGTGACTCTATTGTCGTGGTGAGACTGACAGTGCGTGGCGGGTGCGTGTACGAGGCGAGGCTGGCGTCCCCCCAGGCAATCCAGTCCGCCTGCGCTGCCCATCTCGATGTTCCCCCTCAGCAATTCGCTGGCTTATGCTTGTCGATGTTCTTGTTTGTTGCGCCTGAAGCTAATCCTTACTTGACCCCCAACAGGGCAGGCCTTTCAAGCAGTGGAGTCTGTCCGTCCAGCATCCCTTCACGCATCCCCTCGTCGCGATATCCCGTGTACTATGGTTTTCAGATCCGTAGGCGGACCAGGGTGCCGTAGTGCTGCCGCCGCAACGAGCGCGATCTCGACGCCCGGGGACGTCTGTGCCTCTGGCATCGCCGAGACAGCGAGCATCTCCATGTCGCGGTAGCCGCGGAGCCATGGGCACAGCAGACGGAGGGATGCGTTCACCCAGCATGCACAAGAGGCCGACAGCCGGGCTTGGGGGCGACAAGCATGGCGATGCGCGGGCTTCACTGTTCTTCGCGCGCCCGCCGATGGCAAACGCCAGCAAGCCAACAAGGCGTGTCGTCTGGCAGTGAGAAAACGTGCCGGAATAAGACACTCTGGTTGGCTCCAGAAACAAGGCCCTCTGCCCTAAAAAAATTGCGGATGCAGATCGCGTCTCTCTGCATGCAGGGCCCGGCTCCTCCGCAAGCCCGCGCCCATCGCTCGTCTGGCCCGCGGCAAGCGGCGAAGCAGGGCGTGGAGCCCAGTACAGACACCACGAACGACTGATCAACCCAGCCAGATACCGCCCGATGCTACCGGCCAGCGCCGCACGAACACGTGAAGATGGCCCGAGATCTTCAAGGGTCGTCCTGCAATTACAACGTCCGCCGGTGGCATACCAGCCGCGGCCTCCAGTGAGAGGCAGCGAGCCAGCAAGAAGAAAAAAATCCTTCATAACCGAAGACGCCGCCACCAACGCCCTGGCGCTCGCCTACAAAGCTTGGCCTCCTCTTGATCGCCACGGCGGGCACAGTCGCGTGCCCAGCTGCCCAAAGCAGTCGCCGAAGGTCGCGTGCTCACCTTCCCCAAGCGAGCAGTCGCGTTGAGCTGGCTAACTTCGCTCAAAACATCTGTGTGAAGACGCACATGCAAGTCGCAGGCACTGCAGTCCCGCCCCGAGAACCCACTTCTGCGCACGCCCGGGGTAAGTAGTGCAAACCAGGGACTACAGGCGCCCACTCACCGTCGCCTCCGCGTGCACGTGTGGGCGCCGTTCTGGCCTTTTCCGGGCGATCTAGGTTCGGACGGTGCGAGGCCAGATGCGAGGTGGTTAGGGGACCAGGGAGACTTACCTAATCTGCCGTAGCAGCGTTTCATTTGCAGCTACCTTATGCAGGACAGTGGCCGTTTGGCGTCTTTTTGCAGGGAGACGCAGATCGGGTTCGTAGCTGTGACTGGTTTAGGCTCCGAGCCTTGGGCTGGGGCCTCGGTATCTGGTCGTATTGGACATTTGGGTGGACATTCTGTAGGAGATTTGGTCCGTCAGAATGGGCAGCAATGACATGCCGAGTGGATGCTGGATTTAGCCGGAAGAGTGCCGACCTGTATGGCTGCTTGGGTTGCATTGCTGTATGGTCAAGATGATTGCATTCTGCAGCGACGACGCCGGCATTTCGCTCGTCATTGTTTTGGAGCTGGCAACAGTTCTTGCGCTGCGTGACGAAGAAACTATCTCAACCCTTGGCCATCCGCGACGCGGAACATTTGCATCCTGTGGCTCTTAGCTGCGCGGTCTTCTACCCGCTGAGCTTGCTCCGCGCAAGCAGCGAACATGGCTACCTAAGGGAAGCCACGGCTGTATTAGCAGCCCTTCGGAGCTGACGAACGAGCTAGCCTCCAGCCCGGACTTTTGGGGCTTTGCTACATATCCTGCAGCCGCACCCGAAGCGGCGGATCTGGCGTTCGACATTGCAGAGTCCGTTGCCACTGGCCAGCTGCTGGCGATTACTGCAGATGACTATGAGCGAGCGTTCAACGCTTTTGCCACGGCTGGTAGCGCTGGTGCCAAGTACGAGCAACAGCAGCGCGAACAGCCCGTCCGCAGAGGCCAGCAGCCACCGCCGGAGAAGAAATTCACAAAGAAGTTCGAAGCTGTGCCACGTGCTACCAATGCCTCCGGCATAGTGACGCAGCTTGCAAGCCGTGTGCCTGCGCTTATCGAGCAGTCCCACCTCGAGACACGCGAGGCTCGGAAGGCATACTGGTCGCCAATATTCCGCAGTCTTGTAACGCAGTGCGTCAACCCGTGCCGCGAGGTCCGCTACCATGCTTTCACCTCCCTACAGCGCTGTCGGCAGGCCCCAGGCCTGGCTTCTTCAGAGAACATGGAATGGATCAAGACCTTCGGCGAGGTCCTCTTCCTGCCGATCAACCAGCTGCTGAAGCCTGAGGTCTACCAGACCAACCCTCACGGCATCACCGAGATGCGCCTCCAGGCCTTCCAGCTCCTCTGCAAACCCTTCCTGGGCTACCTGACGCTGCTCAGCGAATGGGAGGGCATGGTCAACCTCTGGACGCACATACTAGGCACCATGAACCGCCTCATGAACAGCGGCCAGAGCAGCATGCTCGTGGAAGCCATGCCCGAGTCCCTCAAGAACGTCCTGCTCCGTCATGGCCGACTACCTCGCCCGACCGCCACCCACAGCCGACAAAGAATCGCGCACAGAGCAGCGAAACAACTCTGGTCCGAAATCTGGACGAGAAACGAGAAGTTCCTGCCAGGCGTGATGGCGGGAGCTTTTCCCCAACGCCAGCAAGGAGCCCGCGCCCGCGCAGGCGCCGAGCGACGAAGTGGCCAAGCTATCTGCGTCGGTGGACACTGACACCGCGTCTTCGCAAGGTGCGGACGAACCCGCGCCTGCCACAGCTAAGTCGCAGGCTGCTTAGGATGTGGTCGACCGCGCGTTGGTCCCGTGTCTACATCTCATGTAAGCATAGCGTTGGAGTTCATCGGGTTTTCGGAGTTACAAAGAAAGGGCAGGAGGAAGCGTTTCCTGATAGAGAGTGTGAAAAAGCCTCCGACTCGCTCGGATGTTTGATGCAATGTGACTTATCTGCTTGGCTTGTTTGCACTTCCATACGACACGCAAGCGTTCGTCGCCTTTCCGTCTCCCGTTCGTGTTTCTCCCGTCGCCCTCCCTTGCGGAAGAGGAAGTTTCGGCTTGCTCGACTTTTATAGGTAGGTGGTGATACGTGGATGGTCTATTTGAAAAGTAAGGTAAGGCAAGGCAAACCGTAAGAGTTCTTGTTCCGCTCGCTAGTAAGTATACTCGGCCGTTCGTACTCCGTGATCGTGCGGTATCATGCCTCGCTCAAACCGAACCAATTAGGCCTTTCTCCCCCTCTCCTCCAAAGTCCAAACGCAGCACGTCAAAGCGCCTCTGGACACATGCACGGGACGTTAACTCATTTTTTTCACCCAGAAACGCCCCGTCCTTTGCCGTCGCGCTTTTTCCTTCTTCAAGCGCTACTTCTACACACAACCCACGTCCCGTGCGTTCCACCGCGAATTACGTCGTCGTTCACTTTTGCAACACCTCATCAATCCCCATCCTCCTACGCTTCCGCGGCGATTGCTGCCTCCGGCTCTCGCTGTCCTCATCGCTTTCCGAAGTCCGCTGAGCTCCTCCGGCCGAGACTGCGACGGGCGATCCCTGGATCGAGTGCATGCTCGCGGGGCCCGCAGATTGAGTTGGAGCTGGTGAAGCGGTTATCGGTGGCAGCTGGATGTCGCGTCCTGGTGCCGGGTGTGGTTTTGGCAGTGATGGGGCTGTGTAGGGCGGGGGTTGGGTGGTTGGATTTATCGGAGGGGGTGGGGGTTCGAGTGCGGGGGCGAGGGTGGGTTGGGAGCGTTGGGTATAGGTCGAGTGTGATTGCCAGTATGTTGGAGGTGCATGGAGTTGCGGTGGAGGGTAGGTTCTCGTAAGGGGAGGCTGGCCGCGGTGGAGGTGGTGTGCAGGTGCGTGTGCACTATCGTGAGCTTTCATGAGTAAGGGCGGTGCAGAAGGTGCGATGGCATGCCCCGGCTGCTCTCTCGCAGGCCCTTCTCTGGGCGTTAGAGGCGGTCCGAAAGTATACGGCGACGCTCCGTGGCCAATGGGCGGGTGAGGTGGAGGCGGCTCGACCGGTCGGAAAATGGGTAGCGAGACGACTACGAAATATGTCGCTGCTTTTGCCAGACGTACCCTCGCCGGGATTTTCTGCGATCCTTTTGCTCCCGGCTGCAGCTTTACCCAAGTATAAGTGTGATCCGAGAATCCTTGTGTGAGTCTTTCGACCTCTGCATCTGAGATGCCTCCCAGTGGATCTTCGCCGCTCGAGACAATGGGTGGTAGGTAAGAGGGCTCCTGGACCTCTCGCTCGCCTCGTAAGCGGGTTCGAATGGACATGAAGCTCTCGGAATCCGCCGGGACTGCGATCTCGTGTAAGCGGTGGTTGGTCAAGTCGCGATTGTCGGCCATGACCTGTCGAAATGACGTGTTGGCCCGTATTATGACAAAGTCCAAATCCAGCAGCGCCGTCGGTACCTCCGGTTCGGCTTGGGGTGATGTTGCAGGATGAAGTAGCGGCTGATATGTCAACGGCGTTTGAAAGGGAGGTGGTGGCCTTGGGAGGAAACTTGGCGTTGATGGCGGTCCGTAGCTAGGTGACTCTTCGCTGGTCATCGGCTGAATGGATCTGAAAGACTCTGCTCGTCGGGAGCGCGTGGCAGCTATGGGCCGAGTTGGCGTTGTCATCGGTGCTGTTGTCGTAGTGCTTGTCTTTCTTGGCGGCATTGTCCGTTCAAGTCCAAGCTGGCCTTCATCTCGGAGTCTAGGTCGCCCTCGCTTCTTGTGTGCGACATCGTAGCAAGTGTTCTGGCAGAGTCAGAACTGTCTTTGTTGCGGTGAGCTAAGATACTTTCCTGCTTCCCTGAAGAAATACAACGTGCACATGGTCTTTGCACATCACAGCTCAAGTGCGACCGTCTGCAGTTGCCGCATGCAGATGCCACGTGAGTTTTTGCTTTCCTGCTCGCCTGAGGTGTCGTTTGTGCAGCGGTCAACGCAGGAGGTGGACACGCCGTAGAATAGTACTGCCCTGCCGCAGACGTGAGAGGTACACCTCGGGTTCCAGTCATGAAAGAAGCTGGGGGATGACAAGCAGGGTGACCGGCCTGCGTAATACCAAGAGATGCGATAAATGTCGTGCCTTGTTCGAGGGAATGTGCAGGAGTTGCTACAGATGTTGAAACCGTTGGAGCGGGCACGATTTGCTTGCTGAGAGTCGAAGGCAGAGTCAAGTCCGACGTTCGTCGTTTTGGAGATGGAGGGCTTGACATGGGCGGAGAAGGATTGCCCCAGCTTTCTCCTCGGGCTGAATCCCACAGGTAGGCCGATTTGCGTCTCAGCGACTTGTATCGTAAGTCGAAATTTCCGTTGGCGAGAGGTTGGTGAGCGAATGTGAGCAGTGAGGATCCCTCAATCATTGCTTCGCGCCAGGCAGTCGATGCGTGCCTTTACAGCTTCTGGCGGACTTTGATCCTGTCCAATGCAATGCTCAAAGCTAGACGTGGAAAAGATCGTTGAACTCGTTGGGAACGGCAGTATCCAAAGACGTGGTCTACCATTCAGTAGAGCTGAGTGCCCTCACTGACCTATTCGAGGGTGCAGCGCACCCTTTCGGTGGTCGCCCTGCCTAAACCAGATAGCGCCTCAGCATTTTGTGAGTACAATGCGAATAAAGGTTGTAGCGCCAATTTAGCGATACACAAAGCGCTGTATTGCCATGTGGAGGAAGAGTGACTTTCAGCTTTACGTAAAAGACGAATCCACAAGAGCGAGCGTGGGGAGGCAGAAGGTTGGTCTCACAGGCAGAGGCGGTTGCAGAGCGCGATCTCCGAAACACGACGGCTCCGGAATTCTGACCTTACATGTCGCCCCGAGCCCGCGGTCGAGTAGGCACGTTTCCTTCAACACACAGTAGGCAACGGTCCGCAGAGGATCTCCGAACCTTTTTTTTTTTTTTTTTTCCTTTTTTTTTTTTCTCATAATCACCTTAGTCACCGAAGTTCCTGCGCTTCGCAAGGTCTACTGGGTTTCACTTACTCGAGGCCTCCAAACCTCAATGATGAGTCTCGAAGACCCTGCCCGTGATTGCGGGATCCAGAATGGCATGCATGATGCACAGACGCTAGGCGAACCAATATCTTACCTCAACCTGAAGGACAAGAACGGAGTATTCATGCATGTCAGTCGGGGATGCGTATCGCTTGCCTTGTTGGTGGCAGGCGCCCGCAGAAGCAGAGGTGCGCCTCAGCCGTCATGCTAAGCGCCAGACGGATCCTCAGTCCGCCACTCCCGCCACTAGATCGGCGTGATTCCTGCTTGCAATGGATAAAGCTTGATGGCTTCGCGTCTGACCCACGGAGCTGACTGCTCTTGAGTTCAGGTCATCAGACGCATGATGATTTCGCATGTCGACATCGCGCGCTGCGACGCAACCCAAAATTACCCGTGGTCTAACTGATCTAATATATGATCCGAGGTCTCCATCGACTCAGCATGCTCCGGCAGGCCAGCGTATGGCACATAAGATCATCCCAACCGCTGCGCATAGTCTCAGTAACCTGCGCCGTCAACACTAAGACCCACCCTTGACGGAGAGACAAGCGCTGACCACCGACCATGATGGGATCGGACGATCGCGGTATCTTTGAGGGAATCCTCAGGGCGGCCCCGCTGAGGAGGGGCGCGGCGGATGATACTAAACGTCGTTTTCTCCTGGCGTCAGAAAACGAGCCCAAAAAGCTGTTGTCAGCCGTCTTCGGGAAAAGAGCACTGACTGCAGACCGAATTCGACGGCACACAACACAGGTTGCGTACCTGGAGGATGCGCCTGGGGCGGCAAGTTTTCATTGAAATAGCAGAAGCCTGCCGCGGCGACGCGGGTCAACGTGGCTTTTGGCGTAGCGAGTCCAATGAATTGACTTTGCCTTTTGTTTGATCGATGACCAATCCGGAGGGGTGGATGTGAAGCTCTACCCGCTCGTGTGCTGGGCCGGCCGAGGGCACTTCGGAGATCGTAGAGATGGACATGCAGGGAAAGGAGGAGCCGAAGGCCGGATTGTCCGACGCAGCATCCACGGCCTTGTGGAGGGACGATCGTCGCGCAATGTCTGTGCGCAACAGGCTGTAGGGAACAGTAACACATCATCGCCTAAACTTGAACCATCGCGCGGTTGTTGCAGCTAACGGCCGCGCGCCAGCCTTGTTGCTGAGTTGCGCTGTTGCAATGTGCTGAAGTTACAACGCAGCGGAGGAGGTGTCGCCGGGTGATGATGATGATGATGATGATGATGATGATGATGATGAAGAACTTTATTCCGCCCGGCGCTACGCACCTAAAGGGCAACACACCATTTATGTCTCAAAGTTTACGTCCTATATTGGTGCGGTTGAAACGAACAAAGCTCCCAAGCTCATTGTCCTTCACCACTCGTCCTATCTTCAGCAGATGAAGCGGGGGCCTGCCGTGTGCACGAGGGTGCTTGGGGGTGGGGTGGTGTCGGTGGTTAGTAGGGTTAGGGTTCTCCAGCCGTCGTCGTCATTCACTATCTACCTCGTCGTCCGCCTTCGCGTGCTGGTGTCTGGTCCGAATAGTCTGGTAGCCAGGGTGAAGTGAATCACAGCTCGCACTGCATCCATGTCCGGGCTCCAATCATCGGAAACCGTGAGGGGTTTGCCTCCAAGCAGACGAGAGAGGTTGTCTTCGCCTGTCCATGCGCCCAAGATCTTCCGCTGCTCGCTCCACCTGGTGCAACGAAAGACGAAATGCTCTCTCGACTCGATTGCCTCACCACACTCGCAAAGATTTGTTCCCACTGCTTTGATGTTGTGCAGGTACCCGTTCAGTGGTGTCATGCCTGTACGAAGCTGCGCGAGAACACTCGCCTGCCTCTTGCTGAGCCCGTCGTATATGCGCCGAGTGTGACTGCCAGGCCACGCAGCTTCAATCCTGCGCACGCTTTCCCCGAACGTCGTCGGCGTCCGCGAGGTCGCCAGGCTCAGGCGTTGTTGGGCATTTCGAACCATACTTTTGGTCAGTCTGGGTCGGTCTCTGGCCACTCGTCCCTCCTCCGTAGACCGCTGCGCAAGCTGTTTTGCCTTTTGCCCAAGTTCGAAGATCAAGCTCACAGGGGCCCACGCAAAGACTACGCGGATGGCAAATCCTTTCAGGTACCTCACGTGTTTTAGAATCCCGCTGATGATCCATTGTCTGGACCTTCTGGCGGGTGTCCGTAACGTAGCTAGAACGGTGCGATTGTTGGTGAACACGTGAATGGTCTGGCCGTGTACTCGCGCTGACAGTCCCCCACATACGCCGCATCAACAACCAAACCGAGTCCCGCCTCGATCGAGGCCAGAGCGGCTGTGTAGGTGTCACTCTGCCCGCTATTGCCTAGTGTCTTGTCGTACTCGCGACGCTCAGTGTGGTTTCTTATCCAATCCACGCTCTCGATGGCGCCGCCGATGCCGACCAGCTGGTTCCTGAACGATGCGCTGGTGGCGATGCGCATGCCCTGAGTCCCTTGAGCCCACGCGGCTGCCTGCACGCCGCCGTCTGCATCGTCGACTATGTCGAGTCGCGCGTCCCACGGCGCCGAGATGTAGGGCTGAGTTGCCTCGAGCTCATCCACAGGTGCACCGCGGGCATACTCTGCAATCTTCTGCATGGGTGACACGAACCTTTTGCACGTCCGACGCCTGACCGCCTGCGCGAGAGGGTGCGTGCCGGGCATGCTGTGCAGGTCAACCCACATCTTCAATGCTTTTTGCCTGTGTCGTTTTTCTATCGTTGGCAGGTTGGCTTCTGCCTCTGCCACCGCCGTGCCGACCGCCTGGAAGCATCCGACCACTGCCTGTCCACCGATCCTCTGCACTCGCTTGAGCACTCTCTCTGCGCTGGCTCTCCTGGCGTGCATCCATACTGAGGATGCGTAGTCGACCACCGTTGCCACCGTCGCGTTGAACAGCTTGCGCGTCACTGAAGGCGAGAGTCCTCGCAGCCGCTTCAGCGCCATGGTCGCCTGTAGCCCCTTCGTCGCAGCGCGTGCGGCGTGTTTTTGGTAGCGCAGTCGTGTGTCCATCACCAAGCCTAGAATCTTGACGCTGGGTGTGGGCCGGATCTCCCCCCCTTTGACGGTTATCGGTTCGTCCGCGGACTGACGAGTGTTGTTCCTCGTGAAGTGGATGAAGGCGGTCTTGTCCCCTTCGAACGACGCCCCGCTCCTGCTCTCCCACTCGGTCGCTCGTTGTACGATAGCCTGAAGCCGATCGATGTTCTCTGCGGCGGTCTTGCCCACGACCCACGCGGGGTAATCGTCCACGAAAGCGATCGCCCCACCGTTCTGGTCGATTCGTTGTTGCACAAGGTCGGCGTTGAAGAAGAGAAGCAGGATCGGAGACAAAGGGGAGCCTTGCGGCAGCCCGGCTTGTTCGAGTGCTCTCACGTCGGATGTCTGGCCATTCACCACGATCGTGGCCGTGCGCGTGGAGCAGAAGGCGTCAATCCGATTCACCAGATCTGAGGGGATGCCCCTGGCCTGGAGCCGCTGCAGCAGTCTGTCTTTGTAGACCCCGTTGTACGCCCCTTTCACATCGAAACTGACCAGGCTCACCACTCTCTTGTTCCGCCAAGCTGTGTAGATGCTCTCCTGAAGGAGCAGCAGTGCCTGCTCCGCAGACCTCTGTTCCCTCGCGCCGAAGTGGTTGGCTGGCAACAGGCCGTAGGTCTCGACCGCAAATGATACCCTCTCCGCGACGACTGCCTCCAGCAATTTCCCCAGCGTCGATAGTAGTGAGATGGGCCTCCACGCCTTCGCCAGGGTGTAGTCGTCCTTGTTAGGCTTCTTGAGCGGAATGATCTTTGCGACTTTCCATTGCTGAGGAATCACTCCTGTGTCGAGGGAAGTTTGAACCTCACGGCCGGCCATACTTGCCTCCACACGCCGGCCGGGAATCCGTCTTCCCCTGCTGCCTTCCACGGTTTGGTCTTCATGAGACAGTTCTCAATCTCTTCTTCCGTCAGCTGCGGCATGGCAACAGCAGCCCTCTGCGGCCTGTCACCTTCCTCCTCTATATTCTCAGGCAGTGGCGGAAAGAAGGTCGTAAGCAGCTGCTCAGCTTGCTCCGCAGTGTTCCTCGTTAGTGATCCATCCGCCCTTCGCAGAGGTGGGATTCTCGACCAAGTCGATCCTTGATCTGGCTGCAGATAACGCGTTGCTTTCCAGATATTGGCGTCGTCCGCCAGGAAGTCGTCCCAATGCGTCCTTTGTTGTCTGTGTATAGCATTGTGGTACTCTTTAGAAGCCGCTCGAGCCTGCTGTTCCAGTATCGGCAAGGCCTCTCCACCGCGTCGCTGAGCTCGAGCTCTGTTCCTCCAGTAAGTGTACACCCGCCGGAGCTTCGTCAGATCCTGAGTCCACCATCGCTTCGCGTACGGGCAAGGCTTAGCCCTGGGCGTCAGCGCGTGGACGGCATCTTGCACAGCGTGCATCAGGCGGTCCGCTTGCTCCTGAACCGTGGAGCCCGGGCGTTGTTGCTGCAATGTTCGAGCGATCCGTTCCCGGATCTCCTTCCATGGAGCGTTCTTGTACAGTAGACGTGGCTCGACAACGCGCTCCGGGAGGTCG
>NW_027192023.1:0-632 GCF_011745625.1 Cladosporium halotolerans
TTCGGCATGTGGTGTTCGCACGGCTCTGACCTCCTGCCACAGCCTTCAGCGGAGCAGTGGTGCTCACTTCCTGCGTGTTCACCCGCACAGACAAAGCATCTAGCCTCCTCTGTGCACTTGCCTAAGTGGTCGCGGCCACAGCAGCGCGTGCACATCCGACCTTCTCCCCTTTCCCAGAATCTCTCTACTTCATGGCGCCTGCCGCCAAAAGAAAGGCCCTTGGCTAAAATAACGTCCGCAGCCTGCTTGCTTTTCACGGTCAAGACCAGCGTCGACCGCTTGATGCTCCCGCTGTCATACCGCTCACTCAGGGATTCCCCCTTGAGCCAACGCGGCGCATACGGCAACTGTTCGCCCATCATTAGTTCGATTTCTTCCCGCGCAAGCTCTAGACCGCCTTCGGCCGTGTAGCGGTCCAGTGCGACGCCGTGCACACGCAGTTTGCGCCACTTCTCCGTCTTTTCCATGAAGGCGACCTCGGGGTCTAGCTTCTTCACTGCAGCCATCGCGACCGCCGCATGGTTGAGTAGCTCGTCGGCACATGCGTTTTGACTCACCACGCCCGTCAAGTTGCCTTTTTCTGTGTATCTCATTTTGATCAATCTCACAGTCACATGGGCCCTGGCGTGCGC
>NW_027192024.1:0-632 GCF_011745625.1 Cladosporium halotolerans
TAGGTTTACGGTAAGTCGGTCTACTTGCTCGACAATGGGCAGTGACGGTATAACATTGGCGATCATCATGAACGCCACAGAAGCAACACTTGCGCCTGGAGCAACTCAGAACTTGTGTAAATTCAAGTTAAATTTAACGTTTTTAATTTGAAGTTAACTTCAGTCGAATTCACTTCATTTCTCGTGCGGTCCAGTAGTTTGAGTTGACGTTGTTGAAGGGCATGGGTGTGAGGAGGTGTGTCCTCTCTTATCTAACCTTAGGATGGCAAATGTGATTGCGTGAGAGGCGTGCACGCGAGTTCAACTCAAAGAAACTCCAAATTCAACGTTAATTTACAGTAAATTTAATCTAGGAATCAACGGCTTGTCGCCCTTTTCTAAATCAAATTAATTCATGCATGAGAATAACGTAATCAAATCAACTTATCCAACATTATATGTAGGGATATCTGGCACGATCCCTCCAATTCCATCTGCCTTCCATTGGTACGATACCTGCATTGAATCCGTTGTAGTTGATGCGGTCGCAAAAGAACGCTAGCAACTCACGATAATCGCTTTCGATATTGTCATGAGCGCTGCAAACATGTCTTCCCGAATTGGAAACATCGCACATACTGCATTCTGCGATT
>NW_027192025.1:0-628 GCF_011745625.1 Cladosporium halotolerans
AACGAAGTGGATGAAGGCTGTCTTCTCGGCTTCAAAGACCGCGCCGCTTTCTCGTGCCCACTTCTCGGCCCTTGGTAGTAGCTGCGTCTGCAGCCTGCGCGTGTTTTCTGCCGCGCTTGGCCCTGCCACCCATGCGTTGTAGTCGTCTATGAAGCCGATGGAGCCCTCGCTCTTGTTGATGTGGCCCTGTACAAGGTTCGCATTGTAGAAGACATAGAGTATCGGAGAGAGCGGCGAGCCCTGAGGAATGCCTGCGTCCTCGATGTCCTGTACAGAAGACTCGTAGTCACCTACCACGACTGAAGCCTTCCGTCCGTTGCAGAAGCTTTCGATCCATGCCACCAGCTCGCCCGGTATCCTTCTTTCACGTAACCGCTCTGCCAGCACCGAGGGATGCACTCCGTTGAACGCGCCTTGTACGTCGAACGACACGAGCGATAGGGACTTGTAGGCCCGCCACGCTTCGTGTATTTTCTCGACCAGCAAGTTCAGCGCCTGTTCTGCCGACCTGTTTGGCCGCCCACCGAAGTGGTTCTCCGGCAGCAATCTGTAGGTCTCGGCTAGGTAGGACAGCCTTCTTGCGACTACAGCCTCGAGACCTTTGCTGATGGTTTCCAGCAGTGATATA
>NW_027192026.1:0-627 GCF_011745625.1 Cladosporium halotolerans
GGGGTCAGAAATGTGATTTGCTGTAGGACCACCACTCATACTTCCACCGGAATGCTCCATCGCAACACACAGAATTGTGAGCAAGGGCCTGCAATGTGTAACAACGCATACTTGCGTAAGACAATGCATGACTTATTGAAGACCCTTCAGATAGATTCTTGGCATCAGTAAGAAATGTGCATCCGCATGTGCCCCTTGAGTGATCCTCGCATGTGAAGCTAGGGAGGAGCTTGGCCATGCTAGTCAACTACACCAAGATGCGCAGCCGGCGACGCATGTTTTTGAATGTGAATGAGTTCGGCATCATCTAACGCTTACTTCAGCTTCGCAACAAAGATTGGATTCGTGCAGAGATGGTTCTCAGATGCTGCGACCAAAGTTTCGCTACTTGGCTTTCTTTACAGAGTCACATTCGCTCAGAATCAGTCCACAAGGGGTGTCGCAAATGTCGTAAAGGCTTTCTGGAACCAGCTCATTTCAATCATCACATGCTTAGTGCTGCATATCACGTAGAAAACAATGCCAACAACCCACAGCGTACTCCTGTCCGTGCCAACCAAGTGTTACGCCCACATGAGCGGAATCTGATTGTTGACCACCCTGTCGCACTCGATATACCAGGCAACT
>NW_027192027.1:0-625 GCF_011745625.1 Cladosporium halotolerans
GTCAACTCTGACACAACGCTTGTCAACCCCAATTTTCCGGTTCTTTTGGGGGTCATGACAAAAGCAGTGCCTGCGACTTGTGGCGTTGCGACGCACCGGAATTGCAATCCAAACTGCATCAGCGTATGCTTGGCTGGAAACGGACAAAGTCTGATCGCAGCTGCCGAGCATACAATCTTCATCATCGAAGTCGTGACCGGCAAGGTATTCGACCACGAATATTCGACCACAAATCTCCCCTCATCCATGAGTCCAGCCTTCTTCCCCAAAAAGTGCGCTTCGACAAAGCCGCAGCTGGCTCGCATGGGCTTCGTCACGGTGTGAGTAGCTAGCCACGAACATGTGGCTCTGCTGAAGTCGTGCATCATGCGCATGGCACATTGGTTTTAGCCTAAGTGATTGAATAGTCAGGTAGGTACCGGTGCGCCTTGTACATGTTGCACAGATTGGTCCAAGACTTGCAAACAGTTGCCATGGTCTAGAGGGGGATAGCGACGCTCCATCCAGGAGAACAGCAATTCCTTGAAGTGTTCGACCTTGTGCGTGCGCGCGTCACTGGCGATCGCAGGCAGAGAGGTTGTGCTGAGCGGTGTTAACGCTATATCGATCGCTAGAACGATGCAGT
>NW_027192028.1:0-625 GCF_011745625.1 Cladosporium halotolerans
GCCGACACGTTGAGATCAACGAGACGGCTGTCTCCGACTGACCAGTGCCTTTCGTCCCAGCGATTTGGCCAATCTCACCTTCAAGCACAGCAGCTCCTCCGTTGCGATCGCCATGGTGTCGTCACTGTGTTACATCGGCCGTTAAAAGATTGTTCACATGTCACGGCCTGCTCCTGGCATTCGGATTCCGCGTTCGCGACTCAGCCATCTCGCTTCTATGACGGTGGATCGCTCCGGAGATACCTTACACCATGACGAATAGAGCGAGCTAAACAGCGATCCCTACATGTCGTGTCGAGCCTTTCAACGCGCGCACGCAGTACTGTAACCTCTGGCACGTTACTAATATCTCCCAGGCCCACCATGGGCTGATCGTGTCACTTCTTCAACCCTTACAAAAAACATGGCAATACAACTCCCGAAGTTCTACAAAGCCTACGTGTACGACCAGCCCGGTTAAATCTCTACAAATGTCGTAGACCTTGAGATGCCCGAGCCAGGCCCCGGCGAGGTGCTTGTGAACCTGTACGCCGCAGATGTTCGAAGAGTCCGTCGAGCATTTATGCAAAAAGCTGACCATCTCGCAGCACGCACTCGGGAGTATGTCATTCTGATCTCAGCGTCA
>NW_027192029.1:0-623 GCF_011745625.1 Cladosporium halotolerans
CGCAGCAGCTCGGCTTGGAGCCCGGCCATGACCCTCCTCCGGTTCTGACCCGTGCCGAGCGACAGGCAAACCATGGACGGGTACGATTCCGGCCAAATATTGCGGACTTCCTCTGCGGCCTCGAAGACGGGGTTGCTGTCGAACATCTCGCTGCTGTCAAACTGTCGGTGGCCGATGCTCACGGGCCTGAAGCTGGAAGTTTCTGCCATCGCTGCGGCGGCGGCCTGCCACATCCGTGGTCCGGCGTCAGGGTCGTCCGAGGTCACGATGGTGTAGTCGTCTCGCTCGTCTTCTGACGTAGGTCGCCTGTAGCTGGCGAGCAATACCTTCTTGCGGTCGGATCCTTCGCCGGAGACCAATGCGATCCTAGCATCGGGCGCAAACTGGCCTGCGTTGCCGAATAGCTCGCGGTGGCTGGTGAAGGCATCTGTGAGCGCGCCGTGTAATGCGGAGGTTTTTGCTTTGCGTTCACTGACGATGAGTCGGGCCATCCTGTCGATGACGGAGCCGCCGCCGCCGCCGCCGCCGCCGCCTCGGCCACCGTGGCTGCCGAGTTCGGCTGCGTAGCCGTGATCGCACGTGGCCAAAAACATGTCGAGACACTGCTGAATGGAGCGACCTCC
>NW_027192030.1:0-621 GCF_011745625.1 Cladosporium halotolerans
CAAGCACTTCGCCCTCATTCCATTCTCGTGTGTCACGGTGTGCAATCGTGGAGCAACGGCCGAGTATGAGTCACGCTGATCTCCGGCGATTATTTAAAGGATCAGTGACCCGCAGCAGTGTTGTCCCCTGCTCTCCACTGATATAGTAGTCACTTCTTATTCACCCCAGCCACGAGTGTCGGCCTCTCCGCTCTGGAACTTCGCCGGTACAACGACCTCTACATGAGCACATCGCCGCCGGGTCGGGGAGCGCCCTTCGTTGCCTTCAGACGATGGCGCAACCCTTCCAAGTCACCTCACCAACTTCTTGACATCCACCAAATCGGCAGCTGGGAGAAGGACAATGAATACATCATCTCAAGCTACAGGTGCGTTTCCACTCAGCCCACCCCCTTTCGTTTTCACCTCTGCTGACGTGCAGTGAATACCTGCGTCCGGGTCGCTCTGGGCTTTGGTGGCCAGCATGCTTCACCTACACAATCAGTCCGTTAATGTCTACTCGCACCTTGTCGGCGCCTCCGGCTTTGCCTTCTATTCCTTCCACGTGATTTGGGGTCGAGATCTCGATCAGGCCCACGGACGATCCGAAGGCCGCATTGCCCTCTTGTTATACTGTTGGAG
>NW_027191517.1:0-46748 GCF_011745625.1 Cladosporium halotolerans
TACACGAGGGTATCTTAGCACGCCAGCTCCGAAGCACACCTGATCTTGCACACTGAGCGCAACGTCGCTTCATGCCGGGCGGCTGACGATGCATCTAAAAAAGGGAATGTAAGGAAGAACCTCGAGCAGTGAGTAAAATAATCTGGTCAATATGGTCTGAGGTCACAGAACAGATTGACCACTTTCAAATCATGGCCGTGACCATATAGACCACCTAATCACCATTTCCCAAAAGGGTAATTCGTTTCAATTGACTCTATTAGAGCTTCTGATCAATATTCAGCTATCTACAACCACTCCGGAGGCATTTGGGGAGGTGGAGGATGTGTTATAATTATTGACAATGATATCCTCGTCGTCGAATGGGTCATATTCTTCTGGTCGATCTTTCTCAGCAGGCGGCTTGCCGTACCAGCTACGAAGGCATTGCGTGGCTTCGATGATGTCGGCAGATAGGCGGTTCCGGTGATAAGTGAGGAGGTCGCGGCCGGCACTAAATGACCGCTCGGGGTCGTCACTCATACAAGGGATCGCTAAGCAATCCAGTGCGAATTTAGCCAGTTGTGGTGTTGAAGTTTGTCGTTCGATCCAGTAAGCAACGGGGTCGAAGTTGTCACTACGAGGGAGAGGATCGGTCGATAGATAGGCGTCCAGCTGGTCGATTGGCTCATGGTAAGCAGAGGTCTTCCTGCGCTTGTGCATATAGTCGTAGAGTCGTTGATGTGGATCGTCAGATGCCTCTCGATCATGTGTTTCGACAGCGGCGGCAGCGACTGAAGCGGAGCCCTGGCTTGGTTTATAGCTTGCCTGCCAGATGGCTTTCACCTGAAGCTCCACTTGTAAGATCCACGTCTGCTGCTCAGCACTACCACCACTCCATTCATCGATGAACCACTGCTTCTTCTCTCGTGGATCTAGCATGATCGCCGCATAGACGATGGGCGTCTGATCTGCCAGCTTGTAGACTTCTCACACTTCAACCATGAAGCCATGCAGCACTCCGAAAGTAACTTGAACGTATGGTCTCCTTCCGCATCTTCTTCAAACTGCACCCGCCAATTATCGAGCTTGTGCAAGAGCCATGCAAGTGTCTGATACCATTGGAAAAAGAAAGGCTTGTGACCTTGAGTAGCAAGTGTCGCCACTTCGAAAATCTTTAGACAGTCGTGGATCTTGTCGAGCTGCTGCCAATGGGCGGCAGTCAGGATGTCTTTCTTGAGCCCAGAAGCGCAATTATCGGGCTTATGCCGTCGACAGAACAGGTCTATACGCTCTTGGATGGTGAGAGCGCGGCCGATCGCGGTATAGAAGGAGTTCCACCGTGTTGAATTGTCTTGAAGGAGCTCAAGCTGATCAAACTCAGTCAGGGAGCCGCCCTTCTTGCACGTCATGAACTCATCGCGTCTTTGAGGGCTCCACCGGATGTATTGGACAATATTGTGGAGCCGTCCAACAGGCCCACGACCACGCCAGATCTCGTCACATCCCTCAAGATCACCTTTCTCCGCCCGTCGATTCAAATCCTTGTCTCCGCCCTTTCTGCCTCTACCGAGGATGAGGGCGCTTGCGCAGAGATTGACAACATGACCAAGGCATCGCAAGCGGCGGCTGACACGGTCTCTTATCGAAAGATTGGGGTATAGACGGCGTAGGATCGTGTGCACGGCAACGTCGTTCGATGCGATATTGTCTCCTATCAAGAAGCCTATCCGTTGTTCGATTCCATACTCCTTCACCACGCCAATGATGATCTCGCCTTGATGCTCGCCCGTGTGCTTGCTGAAAACCCTTCGGAAAGCAAGCAGCTTACTCTGGCGGGACCCTGATGGGCTGATCCAATGTCCGTAGATTGAGAGAATCGCAATGCCGTTTGGCGCGGTCCACATGTCGAACGAGAGGTGGACATCGCTCCGAGCATGTCGCAGCTCGTCTTTCAGCCGCTCCTTGTGATCGGCATATTCGTCCATGATCCACCGCCGCAGGGTAACAGCCGCGCGAGGAAGAAGACTGGCGAGGCCAGCATCCAGGAAAGTAAGAAGCTCCCTGAAATAGTCGTTCTCGAGGATTGCGAAGGCGAGCTGACAATACACTATCCATCGCATGAACAATCGCTTGAAGACGTCATAGTCGACTGTCGTTACGAGACTGCTGAAGGAAGTGATGCGCTTCTGACTGGTAGGTACGGGACCATCTTGTAGCCCTCACGATTGTAACCATGTACCGTCATATGATCGATACCGCCCTTTGTACCGCAGAGTACTGGTAATCTCTGCGGTTTCTTTTGACACTCGCAGATGTAGCAGTAATATACCTCTTTCATATCCGCGGCTCTGAGCAATGCCTCGCCATAGACCCACACCGCCGACGTCTTTTTCTTGAGTTTTCTCATTGAGGCTGTGGAGCTCTTTCTGATGTATTGTTCGCCGTTCAACTTGAACGAATCAAGGCACTGCTCCGCGGAAAAGAGGGGGTTTTGCGGCCATAGTGTAATTGAGTCCGAGGCTTTGGCGTCGGTCGCCGCCGCCGCTGCCGCAGTAGCGGTGGCACCTTTCAAGAACGTGAACATGGTATTTTAGAGGTCATACTGGCAGAGTAGAATACAACGCGTGTTGAACATGCCCCTAACGCGCCAGCCACGCGCGGCTTGAAAGTGCCGCGGCTTTACTTGTTACAAGGCTATGCGCCTGCACGGCTAACCATAAGGCTGAAAATGGTGATTGATCTAGATCTGAGCACTAGACCATATTGACCACTTTCATGGTAGGGTTCGACCATATTGAACAACGATTGACCGGTGATTGAACAGACCATTTTGGATTAGAACATTTTTTTCACTGCACCGTCGTGGTGAACATGGTAAATTTCACGCATAATTGTGTGGGCGCCAAGGTCCTGAGCAAGGGTGAAGCGTGATGCCCAACTCGAGAGAAAGAACGACTCGCTGTAGCGTATGTTACCAGTGTTGACGTATCGTTAACGTATTTGCTCAGCCTCAACTGCTCAAAACAGCCGATAGCACGGCGCTTAGAGTTATTGTCTGACTGAGCATTGCCGTACTTCGAGTTGTAGTTGCCGAAGAAGATTCAACCACTACACCATATCCTCCGCGGTCTCTGCTGTGTCCGGTCAAAGCGCCGGGGGTGGTGTCAGCGATTAGCGCATTAGAGAAGATACCAAGCTTGCCGCCGGATATGCGGTAAAACACCTCCATTGTAGAATCGACCTTTGGATTACTAAAAGGGCCCACCGAGGAGTCGGCGTAAACACCTAGCGCGTTGACAGAGGAGTTGTGCCCGGAGGAGAGGGCAGTGGCCGAGTTGGCGGGTTTAGTTATGGAATAGCCGATCGAGTGGGTCATCTGGTGACTAAATTTATCAGAATGGTCAGAAGTGAAACACGTTCAGGTCTTTCGGTTTACGCCTATCACAACGAACGCGTCCATGGCCACTTTCTAAGAATAGCGACCGTCGTGAGACCGGCGCGCGAGGAGCCGTGATCATGTTGATATGCATACCGTCGCCGATGAAGAGTAGTACGTTCTTTGTCTCACGGACTTCGGACAAATCCTTCACGGTTCATTATGCCGTTGTGTCGGTGCCGTTGTACCCATCGATGGCTTCATATTCGCCAGGCTCGTAACGCGCCACGCTGCTATGAGCCTTGGCCGCAACGGTGGCAAGCGAAGGGCTCTTAGCGTCTTGAGAAAGTTGGTCCTCCTACCTGATCAGTGTCAGGATGACGCCTGTTCTCAAAGTCAATCGGAGTATAGACACTACATGAGAAGCTTTATGCCCCGAGCTCAGGCTTCTTCACATCAAAGAGCTCAGCGGCAGGCCATGCCTTCTCAACGATCTTACCGACGGTAAAAGAGAATTTGTCGTTGGGGATGTCTGATCATACAAATTAACTCTCGAAAGTCTTCAGCAATGCCATCAGATATTTGCAAGTCCGCCAAGACATGAGCTGATGTGGCTATGCGTGCCTTCGGGTCGCCGCAGAGCTGTTGATAGGCGCGTATACCTCGAGACGAACATCGAAATGCTGGACAGCCAGAAAATCTAACGCATCTGGCGGCAGGATGCAATGGAGAGTCAGACAGCTACAGAGGCGCTGGAAGGTTTGTGCAGAAACGGCAGAGACGAAGCTGGCAGCAATAGCCGTTTATGGCAAGCGTAAAACGACCATCATGGGATTCTTGCTATACAAAAGAATTGCTTAGTATGAGCAAACTCAAGATGCAGAAGAGTCGCAGTCAAGTTAACACCTTTCAGAGCTCTGTATTAAACCTACGTATCTTACCCTGTAGAGCTGTAAGGGACTACGTAAGCTCTACATGCTGGTTAGGCTGAACTGTGGAATGCCTGGCCATTGGTAGCACTACGAACAAAGATGGCTGGGGGCATGCCACACTGTCAAATCACACGACGCAAGCTCCTTGCAAAGCAAAGTAAAGCATGGCCGAAACAGCGCGTGCGAGTGTTTGCACCGTGTATGGTTTACTCGATCAATGACCTGCCCGATTGGGAAAGTGAAATTAGACTCAAAGTCGCGCGAGGGGCTGAAATATTAGAGGAGCGAAGAAGTAAACGACACTGTGTCTTTAAGGAGATGTGGTAGCCTAGCCATGAATTTGAGAGGCTGAGCGTATCCCAATTGAAACTAGAAGGCACTGGGAGAAAGACGGCGCTGATGCTCAAAATGCGCAGGGTCTCTGGATGACGTTCTACAACTAGACCGCTATTCGCGGGATAAACGGTGGAGAGCAATACAGCCAATGAGATTCTGCTGGTGACCGGCTGGAGATACTGCATTTTCGGTGAATGAGCTCGCGACTTTCCACAGACGACGATGCGAAGTTCCGAGATGGTTGTTGGACCACGTTTCCTTCACAGGGCATCCTTGCGTTGCAGCCGGCGCTGCGGTGTCTTGTAGCTTACATATAACTAGTCATTGCTACCGGTACATGAAATTCTACACAGGTTCCCAGTATGATCGTGCCAACCAGCAACTCAAGGCAAATGCGAGCCTTACATCATGGTATGATTGTATCTGATTGGAAACCTTGGGCTCGTGTCGCGCTAGCGACCTGAACCATCGACCAGATGCAGTAAGCCTAGGGGATAACGATGTGAGGCGTTTCCTACATGCCAAGGAGATTCTACGGATGGACGTGGCTTTGCGAAATTGGGGTGATTTAGAAGATTCTGAATCCACACTCATAGATGAAGCAGAGATATGAAGCGCTCGAAATTATCTTCAATTTCAAAACCTGACAAGTTGTATCCAATCATACCATTACCTATGCATACAATTGAGCATTGCGGCGGCCCGGACCCTGCCCCACCCGCCCAATCATGCGCTTCTCTTCTTTTGCTGCCTACCGCTAAAATAAAACCAATCAGCGCCGGCTGGTGACATTCATCAAATACAGCATTCAGGCATGATCCCTGCCTGTATGGCACCAGCGACACCAGGCCTCTCTTCCTACTCTGCAACAGTCTATCCTTCCAATCTTTTGACTTCTTACTACATTTGCTCGTATCAGCCACTCAATGCTTTCTTCCTTTGCTAGGCCTGCAAAGTTAAATCCACTTGCTGGGCATACGAGCGCCGCAGTCTCCGAAACAATTCGCTCATTGTCTTTTTGCTCTCACCCCCACCCGTATCTGTTGTTCACAAGGCGTTACAAAAGAACCGCCATGTCGCCTCACAAGGCGCCATCCCGTGAACCAAATGCCGCTTTCAACGGTCAGCGCCAGCCTCAATACAATATCTCGGAGGTCGCGCAGGGTGACCTCAACAATACCGCGTCAATGCGCAAGGTCGACAAGATTATCGCCAACCCGGAGCTGGCCCATCTATCACTCGCAATCTCTGTCAACGAAGAGCACGATACTGATACAAGGGCCAAATATCGGCCTTTCCTCCTTGACGACGCTGTTGCCGCAGGTGACTGGGTGGCAAGGTTAGAATTGGCCACGGCGACCGAGATGGCGCAGAATGACATTGCTTTCACTGGACAGAGGCTGGGAATACTGGTCTTGTATGGAAGTTTGAGGAGCCGGTAAGGCTAGCCTTTCATATCTTTACCCTTGGCCTTGCTCTAGTCATGACGCATTCCGCTTTTTGACCGTACCTGTTAAGCTAACGCTTCCCAGGTCTTACTCCAAATTACTTGCCTTCGAAGTTTCCCGCATTCTGTGGCGCCTGGGATGCGACGTCCGCATCTATGATCCGATAGGATTGCCTGTCAAAGACGATTCACAGCACGGACACCATAAGGTCCAAGAGCTGCGCGACCTGAGCCGGTGGAGTGATGGGCATTTTTGGGTCTCACCTGAGCAGCACGGAAACCTGGTATGCATACCGGATCGTAGAGCTCCCACCCTCCTCCTCCATCCCACCTTCCCTTAATCACCCCCACCAATCCTTGATCGACTAACGCGCATCCTTGGCAGACTGCTGTCTTCAAAAATCAGATTGACTGGATCCCGCTTTCTACTGGCAGTGTTCGGCCAACCCAGGGCCGCACCTTGGGCCTGGCGATGGTCTCGGGGGGTTCTCAATCTTTCAATACCGTCAACAGCCTCCGTATACTCGGCCGCTGGATGCGTATGTTTGCCATCCCCAATCAGTCCTCAATTCCGAAAGCCTACACTCTCTTCACCAACGAAAATGCCGCAGAAGGAGGATCAAGGCTTATGCCAGGAGCTAACAGAGACCGTGTGGTCGATTGCGTTGAGGAGTTTGTCAAGTACACTATCCTAATGCGCCCGCACTTCGGACTGATGGGTGATCGGTTCAGCGAGAGGGAAGAACAGAGGGCAAAAGACGTAAAGCAGAAAGTATAGAATGACGAAACATAGAAATGGCTAGGACTGGTAAAGGGGTTCCATGTCTGTTAGTTGCAAGATCTAGAATGATTGGAACAATATAGCGTAGAATCCTCGAAATTCCACGATGCAGACTTCTCAAAGATCGCGGCAGGCGAAGACTCATTTCTCTATACGCGTGCCGCAGCCATCATTTCAGCCGTCTGGTATACTTCAGGCAATTTGCGATGTATCTGAGTTGTTTTTGATTGCCACATTGCTTAGCTTTCGCTTGCTTGAAATATTGGCATATGTTAACTTTCACCATGTGGCTTTCTCGTAACTGAGACCCATCTACTTCTAGCATGTGAGAAGGCGGCGAGTGTTCAACAAAATCTCTTTAGTGAGTGCCCGACGTGTCAGACAGTAACCGCTACCTCACGGCTCCGGGATCGAAAGAGGACAGAAACCTTCTCGTGTTGTTCCTAGAAATCTAGCACAGTTTAAAAAAAAGGCTGGTGAGCTATCGCATGAATCTTGGATCTTGGTTCTCTCAATACACGTCACCATTTCTCACCGTTCACTGCTGACCGTGATGGCAACCCTTGATTTTACACTGAACAGCGTGATACTCATGGAGGCCCCTCCTCAACCTTTAACAAATTTCTGCCAGCACCGAGAAAAGCACTTTATTGAGGATGCGCCAGTCCTCGCTAGCCATCTGGGCATTGAGATATCCCGCCCGCAGCCTAGATTCTAGCTCTGCAGTCGATAGGCCTCCCTTATTGTGCTGGAATATGATCGAGAAAGCGATTGAGCAGGCGGTTGTGTTGTCTGTGCTATAGTCGGTGATGCGCGTGACCGTGTTCCATTCGCAAAAGGCGTCTGTAGATTGATGTAGGCCGAGTGTGGTAGCGTCAGAAGGTGCGATCGACCCGAGCAGTGTGTCACCTTGAGGTAGATGTCGTAGTGTGGGGAGGGACTGTGCGGAGTCATGCGCCATGGGAGGCCCTAGATCAGCTGCTTTTTCAAAAAAAGACGTACACCGCCCGGTAGAAGCGTATGAACTCGTGCACTGAGTACGCGGTGCACTGTAAAGTTCTCTTCTGTTTCGTGAAGTGACTGAAAAGGCACTTGCGGCGCTGGCGACGTCGGAAAGGGCTGAGTTGACCGGTTGTTCAGCCGCTACGGGCGAGACAAGATCAACCTCCTTGATATAGGCCTCCTGGGGGTGAGAGACGTTGGATGGGGAGTCTGAGTTTCGATACTGTTGACAGGATGGCGATATATCGCTCAAAGCGGCAGGGAAATTGAGAGCATCTGACGGCCACTCCTCGCTGAACGAGACATGCCGATCGGTGGCAGAAGCCACTTTGTCAAGGAATGATGATTCGGCAGCAGTGTCCGACTTCGAGTGGGTTCAGTATTGCAATATAGTCTTCAAGCGAGAGTGGGCTTGCTGCTTACGTTGGCACGTTTGGCTTCTCCTCGGTCGTTCGTAACAGTACCCTGGCGTGAGCTGGTACCAGCCTTAGCACCAGTGGCCATCCGCACAGCAAAAGCGCGGACAAAGAGGTCTTGCGCACCGGCCCTCACACCCAAAGCCAACAGCAGGTCGCGCCGGGCGTCATTCTCACATCTCAATCGCTCCATTGTCTGAACTACCGGTGCATTATCGTCTGAAGACTTGGTGGCAGACTGGTCTTCACCAACCAGCCCAGCAAGCTTAGCCAATTTGCATTCAAGCTCGGCGATGTAGGCACGCTTGCGTTCGCGGCTACGCTGCTGGTTCTGTCGGATGCGCTCGAGGTCTTGTGCCTAGATGATGTCAATGACGCCTCGCGCCAGTGACGGTGGGATGCTCACCTTCGTCTTGGGCTTGTTCTGCGGCGCCATTGTGGATAGTATATGACTGATCTGGGAATGTATGGCTAGAGCCGCAGTGACGGGCGGGATAGAGGTGGGGTGTCAGTAATTTTGTTTCAGAGCTGCGGAGGATAGAATGCGGAGGAAGGAGACTTTTACAGTAGCAAGGTTGAGGATCATGACCGAGGCAAAACATGTCAGCCGTTTGTCCACGTGATGGCCCCGCTCGTTTGCATACCTGACAAAATCTTGCGACTGCTCGCCAACATTCGCCTTACAAAGCGTCGTGGCAAGCTAAGTATCGTCTATGTCGCTGAAAATCTTGCCTCTGACGATTTGCTAGTTCCTCGTGAAGAGCGGGATCACAGGGAAGGCTACACTCACATGGATGTTCAATCTGTAATCGCGACAGATGAGTGGAGTGCTTCTTTGCGATTCTTCTGAGTCCTTTCGTCTGGGTCATGAACGCCCTCCAATGTTGTGTTTTAATCTATTCTATTTTTTTATGGGATTCAAAAGGCCGGAATCGATGTTCTTGATGGTCATGAACCGTCCCCGTTACGAACATCCCGATCTCCCTGTGCTGCATATATCCTAGTCATCTCCCTGGTTGTGCAGCAATCACTCCTTCCATCCACGCCTTTTGGCAATCCACTTGACCAAGTAAACCAGACCCAACAGCACGGGAACTTCGATCAAAGGCCCCACAGTAGAGGCGAGTGCCTGATCACTGTCGGCTCCATAGGTTGCAACGGCGACAGCAATAGCTAGTTCGAAGTTGTTACTTGCTGCCGTGAAGCTTTGAGTAGCAGATAGTTTGTAACCGAAGCCGAGGCGGTGTGTTATTAGGAGGGTAATGAAAAAGACGGTAATAAAGTAAACGATCAAGGGTGCAGCGACGCGCACCACCGAGACGATCTGGTGGACGACCTGACGACCTTGGCTGGCGAAAAGTACCAGGATCGTGTAAAGAAGGCCAATAAGAGACCAAGGGGAGATATACTTTAGGAAGACGCGGTCGTACCAATCGCGGCTAACGATCCATTGAAGCGTGAAACGCGTGATGATAGCGGCGCCTAAGGGAATGCCGAGGAACACGGCAACGCTAACAGCGACTGTCGAGTATGAGACTGTGATTTCAGATTGCGAATGGCTGATGATGTTGATAAAAAAGATAGCCAATGGCGCATAGAGCACGATCTGTAGGACAGAATTAATAGCCACTAGGATCGCGCAGTATTGGTTATCGCCACCGGCTAAACCAGTCCAGATCAAGACCTGTGGTGATAATGTTATTAGCAGCCTTCTTTTATCGAGAATTGGACTCGAATTACCATTGCGATGCAACGTGCCAGCCCAACAAGCACAAGGCCCTCGCGGAGGCCAGGCTCGTCGGGAAGAAACGCCCAAGCTAATGCAAGCTGCCGTAATTAGTATCATGAAATCTCAGGTCATTTTTAACTTGCGGCATACCATGAGGAACGGAGCAACAATCCAGTTGATTATGATACTAAAGCCCACTTGTATCCAAAGTTGCTTTGATCGGAAGGCTTGATGTAGCGTCTCGTACTTGACTTTGCATAAGATAGGATACATCATCACAAGCAGGCCGATGGCTATGAGTTCCCTCGTGTCACTAGAGGCTCGTGAAACGATTATGCGGAATTTACGTACCAATTGGAATGGATACTCCGACGAATTTGCCCTTCTCTAGCGCGGGACCTGTGTTAGGCACGAAGTTGCCCAGTAGAATGCCAATAACCATGGCGAGCAGGATCCAGAGTGCAAGTAAGCGGTCGAGCCAGCCGAGAGCTTTGAAGGCAGACGATGGCTCCTTGTCGGAGACTGGAGTAGATTGCTGCTTCTCGATGTCCATAGTGGAGCTGCGGGTGTCTGTTATCGCAGTAGGATCTATCGCCTCTTGCTTTGGTGACATGGCAACAGATGCGGTATTGTTTGCTAGAGTTCGCGAAGGAGTCGATGACTTTACTGCAGTGTTGTATGGAGAGCAAAAGTCGTTGCTGGTCCGGTTGAATTGCTCCAAGAGACAGATGCTTTTCAACAGGTGCACAATCAACTGATAGGAGCGCGCTGAAGTAAGACATGGTCACATCGTATTATGTCACTGCAAGACATTGATTGGTCGAAGTTGCTGGCACGTTTCCAGACTGCACGCTGCCACAAGGGCAGGAGGTTCAAGTGTTCTCTAGGTTCAGCGGGGCTTTTTTGAGCCCGTCACCGCCCAACGCTGATTCGCCAGTGTCGGCAGGGTTGTCTTCACTTAGTCGTTGCGAGAGGGCAGTCCGTGCATATTGGCCACAGTGGGAAGAGGGCATGTCATCACCGCTCATTGATTGGGCGTCAGTCAGCCAATCTGCGATACGCATGAAAAGCGTGCAGTCCGTGACCTATGTCGAACATACGCGCCATTACTTCTCGTGAGAAGAGGATACGCCGGGAATAACGTTGCATGGTTCTGGAACGAAGCAGACTCTTTGATCGTCAATATGTATGCCAGTTCCTGACGACGGTCATGCACGTGTACGCTTTAAAACGATCTCTTACACGATCCCCTCTCCTCACGCTCCATCCACAATTGATTTACCAGAGACCGTCAAGCTTCACACCACGCTTGCCGACACAGCTCGTTCAGACGTTCTTCACCTTCGCCACTCACCAAGACCTTTCCGACAAATTTACACCATCATTTTTGCGCCCACCTGCCCTGACCACGACTTCTGCTCAAATCATGCCTTCCGCGACTTCTGAGGCCGCTAATGATCCAGAGAAGCCGTGGTACGCCGCATACCCGGAAGCTAACTCGAGACCGACGCCTATCAGCTGCTCAGAGGTGTTGGACCTACTGAAGAAAGCAAATGATGGAACGAGACTCGTGCTTGTCGATCTGCGGAGGACAGACTACGAGGTACGTCAGATATGAGATTCGTTTCGATCGCTTTTTGATTAGTTTTACAGGGCGGCACAATCAATGGCTCCATTAACTTGCCCGCTCAAAGCCTTTATCCAACTATCCCTTCGCTCTACAGTATTCTCCACGCTGCCGGTGTTCGTGACGTTGTATGGTACTGTGGTATGTTGGATCCCAATGTGTCTCTGTGAGCGTCTACATCTGGGTGCCTGTCGAGGGATGCCGCTCACCCACTGGCTTTCTGCTCACCTAAGTTGTGTAGGATCGTCTCGCGGTCGGGGCAACCGCGCAGCCGCATGGTTTGCAGACTATCTCAAGAGTAAATCAGATCAAAGGATGCAGAGTCTGGTGCTAGAAGGTGGTATCAAAAAGTGGGTTGGCGAGAAAGGGGAATACTTGCATTACATGCAAGATTATGATGAGTCAAAATGGTGAGCGCATCCAAGGCTTCCGTGCACCAAGACCGATAGGGGGAAGGGGTGATACGGCAAGAGAGGGCTCCTTACTGTCGATAGTGAGTTATTCGAAGCTGCGCGCCACATTTTTTTATCTTCGGTTGTTTGTGCTCGCTTCTTCCCGCCATTTGCGTTTACTGCGTCGCAGCTCGAACATGACTAGACCGGCAAGGGAGAAGGTGATGCCGACAAATAGCTGTGTGAACAGATACGATCTTTCTGAGTTTGGTCGTCGGATGTCAAGTGCAACAACTTCACAGACCAAAGGGCTCAGTTAAGAAGCGTCCCAGTGCTGTGGATTCGTTAGAGCGTACATACATGTGGTTGGCAGAATGGCCGTTATCCACGAAACAGAGAATAAAGACGCAGATTTCTAAGATCTGAGAGTTCAGCGCAGAGGCCCCAATTGTCTGTGTAGAGCCGTAGTTCGTAAATGCACGGCATAAACAAAATACGCAAAACCGGTTGACTCTCGTGGTCACTAACCATCCAGAAGACTCCTAAGATGGCGCCTAAGAGGAGAGCAAAGAAACCCATTAGCTATGAAATTGTGCAGGTATCTAGAATACGAAGTATAATAAGCCGTAGAAAAAGGTAAGCGTACCCGCGACAGTGAAGCGGTCAAACCTGTCGCTAGAAATGCCTATAATCAGGCGTCTAACCGCGGTGCTGATATTGAGTAAGCTAATTAGGTCGCTAGCTCGCTATAATGAGAGCCTAATTGAAAGCGCAAAGTCTAATAACGATAACAATAGTGTGATATAGCCGGACATATATATAAATAGTTAGGCGAGGAGAAGGATCACATTAGACTTCGTAAGTAGTGAAGTGTCAAAAATAGTTACGGAACCCGAATTGGTTAGTGCAATCGCGGATTAAGGCTGTCACAATGAAGGTCAGGAAAAACGTAATCAGTCACGTGGAAAATTATGCCTAGCGTAGCCTAAATGCGTCGATAACAGTTGCGGTCGACCAGGCAAACAAGGCCGCTCCGAAGCCAGAGCCGGCACTTGCAAACCCGTTCGCCAGGATACGGCGGGCGGGCCTCGAACCACTGGGAGAGGATTGGCAGGCTAGGAACGTGCACAAAACCTATACCGAGGTTGACGAGAATCCCTTGAGTCATCATAAGCTGCCAGACGCGGTCCTTGAAGCCGGCCATAACGTAGCCACTAGTCTGCAGCACGATCCCAACGGAGATAGTCATGATCCTGCCAAAGCGGTGGGTGAGTACCATGACCAAGGGAGCCGCGATCATCGCGAACACAAAATTGACGCCGCCAATAATGGCGAACTCCAGCTTAGAAGCGTCAGGGTAACGATTAGTGTTCAGTTAGTAGGAAAGATACAGGCCAAAAGACTGGGATTCGCTGGCAGAAACGCTTGAAGAATTCGGGAGCTTGATGCTCGCGCTTACCGCCACCGCGCCCCATGTTGAGAAGTTGACAAGAAACATCAATACGACGCACACCCATCCGTAGCCGCCGTCTGGCGGTGTTGCGCTGATTTCTCCAGAATCGAGCGCAAGAGGCATTGCGGCAGATGCACATTCAACGGTCTGACGAAAACCACTTGGGGGTGGTCTTTTGACAGCAAAAGTCGGAGTGTCGAGCAGTCAATACGGGTCCGACCGCGTGCGGTTGAAAAGCTTCCGGGCCTGAATACAGGAAGCAGCTAGGGAAGGAGTACCAGATGCCGGTTGCGCCAGGTAGTCATGTAGTGACAGACTGTCGAAGCAGTCACATGTCGCCCCTCTTTCCCTCTGGAAATTTCGCCGCTTCGCTGCCTTGCCAAGCAATGGTTTCTGCGGCGACGAGTATCCGGCTCTCGATAGACGCTGGAAAAAGGCGTCGCAACGTCTCCGTCCAAGAAGTGCGAGCCACTTGGGAGCGCATTGTAGCATCTGCACTTTTTGACAGCTCCGAAGCTATCCTGTCCTTATATCCGAGTGGTGCCAGGCTAAATGACGAAGACAACGGGCCGCGGACGAGATTGCCATCAAGCATGTCGGGGGTTTGCTGTCACCGGCCGCGAAAATCTATGTTGGTCTTTACGCCTTAGCGATGACCTTCCGCCCGAACCGTTCGTTTTGGAGTGTTCTGAGATTGTACAAGGCTGAGCACGCACAAGACCGCTTTACATGAAGTATCATTTTCATACCAACCAGGACGAGTTGACAGTGCAGCGAGGCTTGGCATTCAGATATTATGCTATCGACAGAGACATCAAGAAGGTAGAGAGATTTTGTCGAAGACGATAATGCTGCTGAAATTGAGGAGATGGACGAAAGAAACTACCCGCGGCGGATTTCACTCGAATCCAACACTACATTCTACAGAACTCGCGCATGAGAGTGATCGGCATCGGAGAGCATACTGTCTAGCAGGAAGCGTTAAAGCCCAGGTTGGGATGGGACAACGGGTGAAGCATGCGGAATGAGAGGCTTAAGGAGTGCGGATGGAAGAGCGATATGGGGAGAGGATAGGTGGAAGACCCAGCAATAGCAGGGCAGCACGCGATACTGAACATATTCTCTTACAGTAAAGGATAACTAGCGATAGAGACTTCTATACTTACTCGTATAATCATCGCGATGAAAATGACATGGCTAGGAACTATTGAATGTAGGAATTTCTTACGCTACATTCTCTGAGGACAATAAAACTTGCTAAGCGTTGATCAATTCCTCCCCTACAGTTCAAGCCCATCATCGCAAGACCGCGTGCCGAATTTTAGCACAACAACTCGCCTGTTGCAACAAACACTTCCTAACGTCTCACTTGGCCTTTCAACATCGCACTTATTCCTCGTTCCTCAGAAGTGAGGTGTGTTCAACGCCATCAAACACAAAAGCCCAGAGATGAGTGCTACGCAGGGCAATGTGAGCACCCATCCAATGAAAATGAACCCCAACTGTCGCCAATTGACAGCTCCCAGATCATAATTCATCAAAGCAACGCCCATTGACGCACCAACCAGGCTTTGCGTGGTCGAAACCGGAAGTCCAAGCCTTGAAGCAATGAGAATAGTGATGGCAGCACCCAGCTCAATAGCAAAGCCGCGAGTTGGGCTCATTTGAGTAATCTTGTTACCAAGCGCGCGAACGATATGGTATCCGTAGCACCAAAACCCAAGACCGAGAAGCAGGGCAGCGACGGCGAACAGCCAAACCGGAGTATCAGACTCCGTTGCCACAGCACCCTCAATGTATGTCTGATATACAGCAGCCCATGGACCGACGGCATTAGCAACGTCGTTGCTGCCGTGCGCGATGGACATCATAGCCGCTGACATGACTTGGCAATAGGTCCAAAGGTGCTCGACTCGAATATCGTAACGGTGTGCGCGGCCATGAATGGCGCGAAGAAGGCTTGAATCGTGCGTTACGACATCACGAGTCACCCCCTGAAGGAGGATATACTTCAACCAGCCCCACCACTTCAAAGGGTTGAACCAGGATAACCCTTCAATCGGTGAAAGGAAGCGCTCTTCAGGTTCGACTACCATTTTGGAATTCGGTTCCATGTTTGGTGCAGTATTGACTTCGCAATCTTTAGGCTGATCAGTCCGGATGCCTTGTTCAGTCGAGCGGTCCTGGCTAGGCTGATCGGTATGAGATCCGTTTTCGGAGAGATTTTGTACGCCACGGAAAGCAGACGCTTTGGCTTCGTCATGCTTGCCTGCTTGTGCATTGCCGTAAGCGTCCTTGTAGTAGTCCTTTACGTATTCATCTCCTTTACCGGGCCAGAATAGCTGAACATCGTCCTTGCGAAGAAGTGGGCCCATAACAATATGCCAGACACGGAGCCTCGTATCCTTCTTGATCAACTTGCGCTCGAAGAATGGCATGAAGAAAACGTAGACGATGACTGAAACGCCAACAAAAATCCCTAGGATGATTCCGACAATTTGGCCGGCTCCGAAATCCTCGAGCTCGCCAGCGGCTGGGGCCTCAACAATGAGGAAGAGGGCCAGAATAGCGGCAGTGGCAGCAATGTACACAGGGATCAAGCGCATGGCCCACTTGAAACTGTCTTTTCGATCGAGTACGGAGTACTTGACAGTTGCGAATATAAGGGCAGAAAAAGCGGCAGCGATAGCAGGGGCGATCACCCACGAGGCTGCGACTTGCGACACGCTGCCACTTTCCCAAGCCCAAGTGATCGGTGACTGAGCCGCGAAACCGACACCGACCAAGCTGCCCACAACCGTGTGTGTGGTAGACACAGGAAAGCCGAGGTGAGTAGCAATGAGAAGCCAAGCAGCATTGCCGACCTCTGCACAGCCCATTGCCAACATAAGCGTGCCGGGTCGCCCTTCGAAACGGCCAATAGATATGATGCCATTTTTAATAGTGTCAGTGACACGACTGCCCAGAGCTACAGCACCAATGAACTCCGTAAAAGTAGCAAGAACACCAGCTTGAGACATTGTGAGTGTCCTGGCGGCTACAGACGTTGCATATGAGTTGGCGACGTCGTTCGCACCGTTGCCAAAGGCAGCACAGGCGAAGGCGATTGTGGTGATTGCAAGAATCCAGTCGTATCGAGCAGTAGCCGGAGGAGCCATAGCGGGCTGTGGGAAGCAAAACCTTGCGTGGTAGGAGGTTCAGTATGAAGTATACACAAAAATGGACTGAAAGAAGTGTTCATTTATATCCGTAATATCGAACTTCGCATAGGCTTTGTCTTCTAGTATTCACACGCAGCTTCCCTTGGTCAAGACTAACCGCGACGGAGACATGGCAGCTGGCATATAACAATTTAGTAGCGAATACTTCCGCCACGTGTATCGTCTGTTGACAGCTAAGTGGTGCCTTTGTGTTCATGCCAAGGAGGCCAAGATTGATCGGGCTCTAACAGGGCTCTCCTTTTTGTTTTTCTCTTCTCGTGAAACAGGGTTGGTGACATTCCACCGAAGCAGGCGGCCTTACTGTTACATGTAACGACGAGGCGGCCGGCGCTATTCAGAACCGTAGGAAGACGTCATTTTTCGCCTGCGCAGCAATCGACGAATGTTGTATGAGTTCCAAAACACTTGCGCAGAGTGTGCATAGAATAGCATAGAATGGCGAGACGTTGTAAGGCAAGAATATTGGACGCGGTGACAAAGTCTGGAAGTGGTGACATGCCGCCCCGCTTTCCGCCTTCATCAGTTCCGCTGCCTAGCCAAGGAACTATTCCTACAACATAGAGCACCCACATCCTCAAGAAGATCCAAGCCGTCGCTATCCCGGCTTAACTATATCTAGGGCCAATCAAGTTGATGTGGTGACATTTACGCGTCTTGGATAGAATTAAGGTTGTCCTGTCAATCCTGTTCACGCTTTCGAGTCATGGTAGGCTGTAAGACGAGGACGTTTGGCACTCACAGGCATGTCACCGGCAACTGCATAGTTAGTGGTCACTGAACATCAATACCAGAATCGCGTGTCTCCCCACTTGGTGACGGCATCTCAACGTGACCTAGTGCTCCGCATTCACGGCAAGTAGAATAATCGTGTTCACGCGGGCCGGGGACGGGTGAAGGAGTATCGCTCGCAAGGGATATGGTCACGTGATATTAATTCCGATTAACGCTGATAAAATCTATTTTGAACTCCGCAAGAGGCATTTGGAGGTCGACTATTGTTTATGCGGATTCCGGTAAGGAGAGGAGTTGAGAATGACCTCCTATTCACTGATTCGGTTGCTAAAAATGCCGTCATTGAATTTCACCCGTGACGACTTGCGAATCATGTAGCACTTACAGAGGTAGCTGGAATAATTAGCGACATCGATAGACGGTTGCCTACGGCTGCCGTGCATGCTCTGAGACGCTTCAACGTTTTGTGTTTAAACATAGATACAGGCAATTTCTAGAGTGGAGGCAGTGAATAGAGTGGAGGCCGTAAAATGATGGAGGAGCTTGCGAGTAGATTTAACGTGAACTTGCTATGAATTGTGTACAAGCACGATTAGCGGGTGAGCCATGGGCAGATTGGGATGCCTCAAGGGTGCATTGTCACTTATGTCTAAATTTGAAAAGCCTCGAGCTCCTCATTCAGCACATCGGATAGCTTGCGACTTACCATTCGAGGCCAACCTAGCAATTGCTCCTTGCCTAGCACAAAACAAGTATGAACTTCGATGATGATGATGATTTCCATTCGCTATGCACGGAGAGCATGTGAGCTGTCCCCGAAAGCCGTGTACGTCGGTAATTGCCGGCATTCGGGCGGGTGTGACTTCATCACGCGGGGTGAAGCTAACTCTACGCCACTAGCGCCTTGAGAGAAGAGAATGTCACTCTAGATGGTCACACGACAGATAAGACAAATAGGCTGGCTAACAGCCCCACCCTACACTAATTTTATTAGCACGTCTCAATGAAAACCCTAGGCTCTAGTACAGAAGCGTGCAGCGGGATCAACTTCTCTGTCAGACATCTAACAACTGCATCGTGGTCAATAATGCAGAACACTCGGTTGCGCGTTGAAATTTTCGAACAAACACATTCGCAACTATGCCGCAAAGCACACCCAGGCTCCGCTTCGGTATGGAGTACCGGAGAGCGACTGGAAGGGAAGATCTTCGTGACCGGACCACCAGACTTGCAACTTGGGAAATTGGCCGTCTCGTTCCTAGGCACGTTTCGCTAGAATGAATTTTATCTTTCCGAACGCTACTACTGACGCTTAATAGGTCATATTCGCGTGTGGACACTTATACTAAGCTCGGAAGGGATACCACACTTCAGAAGGGCCACGTACAAGGTAAGCCTTTATGGGAGGCAGAATGCTGTCGATGTTAACCCGGTGATATCTAGTTCCTACACCAAAGCCTTGATGTCCCTAATCTCAGGAAGCATGCGGTAACAGACGAAGGGCTCGTGGAGCACACCTCGTCATTTAGTCTGACGATACCAGACCACACTGTCACCGAAGTCGATGGCGTGCCCGACCAGTGCTTACTACTACCTCCTAGTATAACTGTAGGGGATATACTTGATGGAAAGGACGGCGAAAAGTTCGCGCAGCCAAAGATTGAGTACAGGATCCGCGCAGTCATGAAATCGCCGTCTTTTGACGGTCATAGCGCTTCTGATGTACGGAACGATCACGAAGTGTCCGTACTGCCTTGCAGAGAGCCTTTACCTCCAATTGACACAACTGACTTTCCGGACGAGTTCATTAACTCTGACACTCATTTATTTCGGTCCTCTTACTTCGGTTCCACGTACCAGATGACGCTTTCCACGACTGAGCCCACTCCCATGTCTGGAATCCCGAAGACGCCGTATAGTGCCACTAGCTTGCGCCTCCATGTTCGGATCCAGCTTCCCACTTCTAAGAGAGATTGTGGCCTACGGACCTTGTGCAATATCTTGAAGGACCTACGATTCCACATGCGGTTTTCTCTACGTGCAAAAACGTTCCATTCAATCAGGCCATTTCCTCAGATGCCAGGGTATGCGATGGTAGGCTCAGATTACCCACCGGATTTGCACGAGTCGGTCTTCATAATCCAGACAGCCGAAATGGTTTCGAGTTCTTGGCAACCGCACTTCTACTCGGAAACGCCGCAACGAGAAGATCTCCAGCACTTCGTTCCAGCATCTTTGTGCAGCAACGGCTCGCAGCCGCCAGGAGCAAAACCCATCAACGGGCTTTCGTTCGTCCAAGACGATGCCATTACGCTCACAATCGACGCATGGGAGACTACCTTGGACGTTCCACTGCGCACCAAAGAATTCTTGACGCCCACTTTCTGCAGCGCCATTGCCTCACGCCAATATAGCCTTGAAGTGCGTGTTAAAGTGAAAGGAGGTCCGTCAAAAGAATTTCTGCTCGAGGTGCCGTTACAAGTCCACTGCAGGCCAAGCTCCAGCGAGTCAAGCCCAGCTGGCATGTCCCGGGCAGCATTAGGAAATCAGCCCGAAAGTAGTGGGAGACCTAGTACAGGTGACCGCGAACTAAGCGATCTCTGGAACGACGATGCGGTACGTATTTACCGATAGTGCACTTCAATGCGCGGTCCGTTAACTGACGGTGACTTTTATGGGGCCAAAGCTTGAAGAACGACTTCCAGAATACTCTTGATTGGCGTTGGGTTGTCTGACATCCCAATAGACTATTGTAATTTTCAAGGGCTGTCGCGAAGGCTGGTTGAAAAGCTCCATTCCCTTAAGAGCGGTAGTGGAGCCAACGAATTGGAAGTGTTGAAACCATGGCCTTCAGCGGGAAGAGGAGCATTCTTGATAGCGGGAGATTTGGTGGTGCGGACATTGCATTCCCGATCGGGGCAGGCGGAAGTTTGGGCCACGAGGTCTCGATAAAGTGAATATCCCTCCCCAGATCAGCCTGAACGCCCATCTTCGTAGCGGCTGAGTCAAGCGTGATGAGTGGCGGATGCTGTGCTGTCATAACGTGTAGGTTAGCTCAGGGATCAATTATTTGGCTGTGCCATTGCCGTCCCTGATGTTTTGAGCGGCGTGGCCTCGTGGCTGCGGGCCCGCTATCGAGAAGGATTTGCTGCCACGTCCCTCAAACACTCACCTCCGCCGTCTCCGCAATCAGCCACGCATCATTGGAATAAGGCTTCGGACGAAAACAAAGCCGATAACCCAGGCCAACGAGGATGCCTTAGGTGATTATAAGCTACCGAATACGATCCACAAAGCCAGCCGTAACGTAGGCACTAGTTTATAGCGCAGCGCCGATAGCCATAGTTACGAATCTGACGAAGCGGTGGGTGAGCTCTATTATAACCACGGCGGCAATCATCGCGAAGGAGAAGTTGAAGCTACTAAAAAGCGCAAATTCCAACTCCGAGACGTCGGGATAGCGTTCAGTGCGCAAGTAGTAGGAAAATCATACACCGAAGGAATATATCTGGAGGTGAGTTATGTGATACATATTCGGGTATATGGATTGATGTTGCACGTACCGCTACCGCACCCCACGTGGAAAAGTTTATTCGAATTAATGAGACGACACACACCCAGCCGTAGCCACCGTCTAGTGGCGCCACGCTGGCTTTGTTAGTGTTAATAGTGGGTGGCATAAGAGAAAGGAATTGGACGGGTCTTTAGTGAAGGTCATGACTCGCACTCGAATCTATTGCGAACAACGATCTGTTAGCGAGACACTACACTCACCTTCGGTCGACTGATCATGCCCAACATGAATTACAAGAATGAGAGAGAAAAAGGGGGACCGAAGAAGCGCCTGATGCACTCATTTCCCGCGTGGCTGCACACAGTGACGGACTATCGCAAAAATGACAATCGCAGTGACATGCCGCCCCACCTCTCCAGTACGTGTTTTTTAAATCCTGGGGTGGGTGGCGCAATTAGCCCCGCAACCCGTTCAGAACCCGTGATGTATCGATGGGAGGCCGGGTTACAGTGGCCATGACAAACGTCACATATGCAATAAAGACATAGCACATCTATCTTATACTTTTGCAATACGTCATATATTCTCAAATCTCTCGATTATTGAAAGCGCTCAGACCGCTGCTAAAGAAGCTAGCGATGGCCAAGCGAAAGGCTGCCGCCGAAGGCCGTCCGATCTGCGAAGAGATAGTAGCTGGCATGCGTGAAGCTGAAGCACCCTCTTTGCGGCTTACGTGAATGAAGGGCGAAGGGATGGTAACGTTTGGGCTATCGCCGAGCCCCAAGTCTACTATGGCAGTCTCCTTCGCTGGCGCGGGGCTTGGGTGCGGAAGCGTTCACCCGCTTTGCTTCGACAAAATTTTCATTCGCCCCGCTTTTGCCGATAGAAGTCTTGGACAGTCCGTGCACGCGGACAGTCAATGCACGCGTCGCGCGTCGCATCTAACATGGGAGACACCAATACTCACGCTGCCAATCCAGGCTGAATCTACTTGAAACTCACGTCACAAGCTCTCCAATGGGTTTTCGACCATTCTATTTATTTTCAGTCTAAAAGATGCTCTGGTGCTCGAATGATTCTTCCCGACCTCGATCTGAGCTGTGTTGCTCCCTCTGTCGCATTTGGAGGTTGCTCTACGAGTACAGGCTCTGTGGGTGCCGGTTGTTTCTTTGGTCTTCCTCTTGGCCTCTTGCTTTGAGTCTCCAGAGCTGATTTGGCCTGTTTCTGGGCCTTTTTAGCTGCTTTATCTGCTTCCCTCTGAGCCGTCTTCAATGCCTTGGCTGCTTTGCGAGCAGCTTGAGCTATGGCTCTGTCATCGCGCCTCTTCTGAGCCTCCTGCTCCTTCCGAGCCTTTGCGAGGGCCCTCTCTCGGATTCTCTGCTCTTTGTCCTCTCGCTCTCGCTCCTTTTCTTGCTCCCTGCGGTCCTGAAGCTCAACGGCAGCTTTCACCTTGCCAGGGCTGAACAAAATCGAGCCAGAACCCTCCTCAGCTCTGAATTGCTCAATCAGCTTCTTGCCACGTTTCCTCCTCTTCTTCTCATGCCTCAGAGCCTCGATTGCCTGTTGTCTACCAAGTTTCTCGAGGGTTGCCTCTGCTCTGCTCTTCTGGAGGTCATCACTGAGTCTCTTGATGACTTTTTGGGTCTTCCGGTCCACGGTCTTGTTGATGAGCGTCCTTAGCTTTCTCATTCCGGAAGGAGAGTCCCAATAAGCAGGAGGACTGCTTGATAGCATTCTGCTAAGCCCTCTCCGTGCTGATTCTCTCTGGTTTCTTGGCCTCATCTTGTCAAGCACCAAGGCTGGTTCAAAGGGAAACAGGCCAGTCTTGCTCCAGCTGGAAGCGATGTTCCTATCTGTGAACGCTTTGTGCCAAGCTGGATAGAAGCATTTGAAGAAATCTCTTTTGGTCATTCTAGTCTGGCCTTCCGAGAGCCTAGTCTGCTGTTCGAGCAGCTGACTATAATAGGTGGCCAGAGGAGCAAAACAACCGACATCCAAAGGCTGTAGTCTATGTGTAGAATGGGGAGGATACACAGCTACAAGGATCTTGTGCTGTTGAGCCCATTCGAGGAACTTCAAGGTGACATGGGATCCATGACCATCAACAAATAACAGCCTCCAAGCCCTCCCAGCTTTTGCCTGGGTGTTCTTGTCGAATAAGGCCTCCAGCCACTTGAAACCGATCTCATCAGAAGTCCAGCCACTCGGTGAAGATGTGAACCAAGCATGGTGCTCGTTAGAGTTGAAGTCTTGCACCCATGAGTCTTGGATGGATCCAGATGTGCTGTCATAGATCAAGAGAGGAGGTAAAGCTGTTCCATCGGCACAAATTGTGGCTACAACGGTGATCCACTCTCGCGATCCATCTTGACCAACCCCAAGAAGCTTGTCGGAGGCTCGGAGGTCTTTTGGAAAGACTCGTTTGGCTTTAGTGATCCTTCCGATGAGAAAGCCCTTCTCGTCCATATTGTAGATGTTCTCAGGCAGTATCTTGTATTCCTCCATTTTCTTGCCAAGAATGGAGAAGTACTGCTCATAAGAAGCCATGGAGTCAGCGTGGTGCCTCTCGAAATCCAGACTGTTGAGATATCTCGAGTCAAGTTCATCCTTATGTCTTTTGACGAACCGTGAGCACCACTTTCCTCCTGGGACCCTACCTGCTAGACGGGAAGCGATATCAACCATTATTGCTGGTGTAGGTGGAAGGCATCGATCACAGAGCTGTCTTATGTGCTGTATAAGCTGCTGCTCTTGCTGGTTGTTAAGAAACCTCTTGTCTTCGACCGCTTGGGCCCTAGTGTTAGTGACACCCTTCCATCTTCTGCTGAGAGTCGTGCGCTTTATCCCGTACTTTCTAGCGACAGCGGCTATGCAAGGCGACTCTGAAGAATTCAATTCTGCGAGCGCTGCTTCCATTGATGCGAGGTTGGGGAATGACAGGTAATTGAACGCGTCTTGTTTACGACGCGCGACGCGTGCATTGACTGTCCGCGTGCACGGACTGTCCAAGACTTCTAAGTAATCCTTCGCTGTTATCGACTAGATGCGAGCAATTTGCAAATGATTTCTTTGCAGCTTTCTCAAGGCTGAAATCGCGGCAGACTCGCTCTGAGATGTGTAGTATGTCTCGAACTCCAACCTTTTTCCTGCACGCCCTCTTGCGGAGTACACTGTTCTCATGCGCCTGCGCCTGGGAACAGCGTGGGCCCGCTCGGAAGCGGTGATACTCGTGGTGTGCACGTGATGTTGTATCCGAAGGATTCCCGTGAAAAATGTCCTGTCACGGCGCTTCGAGATAAGAGCCAGCAACCCGGAAGCCTCTAAAGTTTTGCTGTACCTAATTATCGGTAGTCACCAGAACAGACAGGAACGCATCGGGATATGCATGACCCCGGTTTCAGGGACGTGAAGCTCGTCCTGCTTGGGTTTTGTTATGCAGTCGGTACACTACTTCTCCTGCTGGCTGGACGTGAAGTAGCCAGCGTGTACGCGGCTTTATGGCTAACATCAGACCGGAAGAAACCATTTACGGCCTTCGTTTTCGGAGCTAGACGACAAGCTATGCACTGGAAAGTATGAGACTTCGAACTTGGCCGCGGATGTCCAGGACATGGCTGAAATTTCTGGTAGAAGACGAATATCAATCTCAACTCGTGTATTCAATAGTACAACGGATGCCTTCTTGTGCACAAGTCTGCGGGACCCGCAGCCTGCCAAAAACTCGCCTCAGATGTCGCTGATGAATGCCAGAAGACTGAATAGCACATCTGTATTGACGCGACATCCCTCACCCGGTTGAATTGACCTGCGGAAGCTGTTCCATAGCCATGTGACCACATCTCCCTGGCTCATACCTTTGAAGTTCTGCTGTTCGATGAGAATATATGCCTCGGAGCAGAGCATCGTGGATTCGCCGTAAGGGTTTTTCTGATAGTAGGCTTCCGTCGCTGGCTGAAATTCGTATCCAGGCATCAGCAGAGGGCTCTCATGACTCCAGCTGGGTGTCATTCGATCTCTTGTATTGACAGTCACTTGTAAATCCCATGAGGGATCAATATGGCAACAGGGTGTAGTTGGAGCCAATAAAGGGTCATGTGTGACTTCTGCGGGCAGCAGACTCCCAGCCTCTGCAACGTCCCGGTTTGAAGCAGGTTCAATAGCCAGCGGAGGCACGGGTACGAGTTCGGAGTACTGAGATACAGGGATAGGCGGCTGAAGACTTCCAGTAAGTAGAGAGATGACAGCGTTGGTCTCTGATCCGGATTGGTCATCAGAAACCAAGGGCTCGGTTAAGGCGAGCGCTGGCAGTTCCCGAGCTTCGAGGTCTTCTGTGCCAGAGAGCGCACCATACCCCTGACGCGCTTCGCCGTGAGTGTCAAAAAGAGAAGGTGGTGATGTGCTATCACGGCTCTCACATCTCTGAGGCTTTCGCGTGCGATCATCTGCAGCATGTTGATTATGCGACCAGTGGCGGTATCGTGTCAACGTCGCTTGAAGAGCTCGCACCTGATCCTTGAAGGTCTCAATAGTCTGTTCGGCTTCGCGAAGTTTTTGCTCCAGCGTTGCGACATGGTCTTTCCGCCGAGCGCGATGCCGGCGCTGATTGTTGCGGACCCGCTCCAGCGTGTGTTGGGGTGAAACCCGTTTGGTCCTGTGTCGTTGCACGGAGGGTGATCCTGGAGCCATGGTGAGTCGTTGTCATCGATCTGTCACCGATGCGATCTAAGCCTTCAATCTCTTCCACTTATCTATACTCTTTAAAACGGTGACACACCGATGTTTCGCTCTTAGTCAGCATGTACCCCGGTCTTTTTCCGCCACAGCCACAAACGCTCTGTGATTGGACGCCACCACTCCGGATTCCGACCGGATTACGTAGTTGTTTTCCGACCGTCGCAGCGGGCGAGCTGTGACCTATGCCTAGAAGGTGGAAGAAGACGCCTCCAACACACGAGCCTGGATGGAAGCGCATGATAAAGCTCCCCTCCTAGATCGATCTATGGTTTCCTCCGATTAGGTGATCATCAAGGTTTTCGTTTGTCAAGGACACTGATTAGATGTCTAGAAATGATGACATACCGAGGCGATTGCATGAACTATACATATATATGAATACGTTGTCGAACTTGAGAAACATTCAATCCACCATAACGCGTGCATCTACCAATATTTGAATCTTAACCTACCAATATTTGATACTCTCAATGGAGCTTAAGGAGATCTATGACCAAGTTAGTAAGCGGTATGGCTCAGTTGCTAAGAGCAGCACTGGCCATTATGAGCAGGCAATCGCGAAGGCCTTTGGATACACTGAAGAAGAGCTCGCTGGCGTTCCCGAAGGTGCGAATCTGGGACTGAGCTGCGGCAACCCAGTTGCTCTTGCGAGGTTGAGAGAGGTGTGTATGTCCATACTCTACGTTTGGCTATTTCTCTGACGGTCAACAGGGCGAAACCGTCATTGATCTTGGGTCTGGCGCTGGCTTTGACGTATTTACGGCTGCAAAGAGAGTCGGCCTCACAGGTAAAGCCATCGGAGTTGACATGAACAAGGTATGCAAGTTCTTGCCCTCCGGATAAATTCTAGCATGTGTCTAATAGAATGTAATAGAATATGATCGACAAGGCAAATGCCAACAAAGCTCACACTACCGCCTCAAACGTCCTATTCATTGAATCCGCTATTACGTCTATCGCGCTACCCGACAGCACTGCTGACTGTATCATTAGCAACTGCGTCATCAACCTTGTCCCTGCAGTGGAGAAACAGCTTGCGTTTAATGAGATTTTCCGACTACTCAAGCCCGGTGGACGAGTTGCCATCAGCGACATACTTGCCCGCAAGGAATTCACCGAGGAGATGAAGAAGAACATTTCTCTATATGTCGGGTGCGTCGCGGGAGCTAGCCAAGTCAGCGAGTATGACGCGTTCCTCAAAAATGCGGGCTTTAATGGCAAGCCGAACCGTCCTAATATGAGTCATGATGGAGGCTAATTAGTTTGTACAAGGTATCCTCGTCGCGGACAGCAAAAATGACTTAAACGTGTACCGTACCGCCGCCGAGGACAAGCCATCCACTTCTGGGATAGATGCCATAAGAGAGGAGCAGGACGCCCTGTTTTGCTGTAGTGCAGAGACGAGAAAGACTTGCTGCAAGCTCGATGAGAAAGAGTCATGTTGTGGAACGAAGACATCCACGTGTGCCTGCCAGACCCGGACGAGTTCAATGGGCGATGAGGCCAAGACAATGGCGAGTCGACTGGATATCAGAGATCTTAACGAATGGGCAGGCAAGTACACCGGACACTTAGCTGGACGGAGATCCTCAAGTAACCATTCCTAGGCTCGTTCCATGTGTATGCTGTCAAGCCCACGACGATCTGAAGATATGGTCGGAATTTGGTCAGGCCGCCGATCGGAGGCTGAGGCTTTTGCCAAACATATGGCGAACGAATCCAATCAATGCTGTAGCATTGCAGGAATTTCGATTTTGTTCAGGATCACGCAGCAGTTTTGACTCGAGAGAAATATGATTCGAAATGAACACAAAGGGTTGACCTAATGAGGGTATATCATAAGACCAAAACTTCCGTATTTCTCGAGCTGTAATACCTTGGCTATCAGGCTGTCAAAACGTGATTGAATCATTAGCTCAGACTGTCGTGAAGGTTGTGCGAGAAAGAGATTTTCCCTGAAACTTGATTCGTACGGTGCCGACCCAACACCTCATTCTGACTTTAGGTCGCTTCATCGATAAGCTGAAGCACGTTGGTTTTCAGACTGTCATAGTCAGACCCCTGACGCTCGTCGACGCAACCAGCTCTAGCGCCTTTAAGCGATTGACCAGGGATCGTGGCGCCCAAATAAGCCGTGCTGCCGGTGGACGCCGTTGAACGCCACTAGGAAGAGGCAAGCGTCCGGGTGTGTATGCCGCGGCTGCACGTCGCCAATTGAGGCAGATGACAAGAACCATCGTCAAGACAAAGATTGCCAGCCAGATCGAATGCTCTGACCCCGACGAAGGCGACGAAGACGCAGAAGATATCGATCCAACGATCCGAAGCATGACCGACCAGCGAAACCACAAAACCCGGACAGTGAACCGGGCGTACGCCCACCAGGCGTGGGCAAGTTTTACCAACTTGTGGGATGGGAAAGTCCGGATGGGACTACAGGCTTCGACGCTGTGGCAGGATTTCTGGGGCGTAGGAATGATCCTCGAGCAGAAGAAATTGGGAAATTCGAGCAAGAGTCTCGCTTGATGGAACGGGTCGCTATAGGCATCTACCGTCCTCGGAAGCCTTGGCCGATCGAAGCTCTCCTTGGAGGAGTGAAGAAGTTATATGGCAACAAAGAAGCGGGCTGGAAATCAATCGAGCAGGAGCAAGCTCTCGCGACGATAAGGTTGTGGACCGAGCAAGTGGTTGCCATGCTGCAGACCTATTCGACAAAGAACGACCATAATTCGTTCGCTTTTGTATGGGCAATAAACTTTATGGTTTAGCGAATGACCACGATTCGTTTGCTCTGCCCACCACGAACCGTTTGCTTTTAAGATTATCGGAATCTTGTAAACTTCCTCATGGACCGAAAATGGGCATTACGTCTTGCTCTGGTATAAATGCGACTGTGATGTCGCGCCAAAAGGCCGGTGAAGCGTCACGTACAAAAATCCCAAGCCGCAAAATGCTCCAACCAAGAATCTCCAGCGAATAAAATGTCGCAAGTAGAGAGCGGTCGCATTGGTGGTTCAGAATACGTGCTGCATGCCATCAACTGAACGTGCCCTCATCGATGGTCTTCCGAAGGGTCGTCTCGTACCGCCATGAGCCATCCAGCGTGGTATCGATACTTTCCGACATGGACGAGTTCTCGCGCCTTCTCGAAGTGGACATACCATGTCGCGTGTTAGTTTACTTGCAGCAATAATTCGAGATTGTTCCATCTCTAGTTCACAGGCACTTGCGCGCACATCACTCTTGAGTGGGCGTCGTACAGCGTCGGAAAAGAATTGCAAAAGTCAACAACGTGTCAGGACTCGCAAAAGTTCATTCAGACGGGGTCTACTCTCTTGCACCCGATCCGCCCATCGCATCCCTACCGAGCTACTTTCACGGTTCAAAATGTGGCAGCGTGGATGAACGCGGTGTTGCCTGCGCATGTACATATTGTACTCCACGTGGAATCCAAGAGCATTGCATACGGCAGCATCGATGGACCAACGTACAATAGCGCGGAGGTGATACTCGTTTGAGGGAGTTACACACATGCAACAAGCTTTGGACAGAGGATCACGCTTGCCAACGAGTCTTTGAGGTTGGGTCGTGGCAGCGGTACTTCGAAATAGCACGCCAGGACGCCGAACCGATTTCCGTCAGACCTGTCTCAACTAAAAATGACTTTTCCTGGCCCAAGAAGACGGTTTTCGGCCGGCAGCATGCGATGCTATCGATGATGTTGACTGGGTGCATGAGTTCGCATCTGACCAATTCCCATTCGCCTCCTAGGATTTTCATCACCGTCTGACCGTTCGACGCGCCGAGCTCGGTTGCAGCGGTCCATGCTGCGGGTTTGGCGGCGGTGTGGAGCACTTCGGGAAGTGCAGTGTGTCTGACCATTGTTTTGTCTATCGGATGCGCTGAGCTCGATGGCTGCGTTCGGGGCAGCACGTTTAGGTGTCGCTTGAAGCCGATCGGGACGCGCAGGCTACGGGGGATTCGGCTTCGATATGTATTTCGCACGAGCCATGAGATCATATCCAGGTCCCGGCTCCTGGGTAAGTGTAGCGCGGTGTTCTGCTCCGTAGACCGTTGTGCTTTCCCGGCGCGACGCGTGAGGGTTATAGGATAGGGATTCATTTCGCCCGGCGCTAGGCACCTAAAGGGCAACAGACTGTTCACGCTACGTACATTGTCTTTCTCCCAATCATAACACCCTACAGAACTGTTAATCACTCTTTTTCTGGCGCTCTATCCTATGCCATTTCACACATATTCTTCTTTCGGTCAAATGGCACGTCACCTGCGAGCAGCGCAACGCCGTCTCGCAGGCAGGTCTCGATAAGTGTTTCGCTCGATAAAACGTAAATAAGCACGCGTTGCCTCTCCGTAGCGTAGAAATAACACTCAGTAATTAGGGTAGCTGTTGAGAGCTAGGCTTCCCTCATGGTAACGGTATCGTACCAATCGCCTCAAGCCTTGGGTCAAGCCTTGGCTTCAATAGAAAACATCGCACTAATTCCTGCAGGCGTGGCAAACTGTGATTCGCTCATTGCTCGACCGGTGTAGGTCACAAAATCTGCGTCACACGGATTGATTCACACTCGGTGTACTCACACTGCAAAGTGCAACGTAGCTTACACTTCATCACTCGTTCTATCACACTTCAATCGCGAAGCAGCGTCTTCTTGGGTCAACACATGGTGTATAGTATATTCACAAAGGCATTGAGAGAACTTGAAAGCGAATATGGAGAAAACCCACTCCACGGGGATCCCTGGGTGATCAGACTTATACATCAATGAGCCGGTGCTCAGCGTCCGAAGAGATGTCTCCCAACGACTGCGGGACGAGAACAGCATGATGCATATGCTTGAGTTCGCACCTTTTATCAAAAAGTACTGGGATCAGATGCCTGGATTACCCATCTTGTTGGAGAACTCGTGGGGGTGGCATGATCCCCAATGCCGAGCAATGTTGTCAAGTGTAACATGGCTAGAAGCTTCCATCGGCGGAACCTGTGACGCTAAGCCCGCTTTGGATGCCCTTATCGCCTCGCCAAATAACTGCTTGCGGTTTCTGATGCATTTTCTCGTTCTTTTGGACAATCACATGATCATGGAAGTCTGGAAAAAGGAGTCTCTCCAAATTATCAAAGATCGCGAAGCAAAGTGCCGACCTCATCTAAAATGAAATTGGGTGTGAAAGGGTTGATTGAATTATGTATCTACTACTGGGGCCATCCACTGCTTTATACCTTTAGTGGGTCGGTGGCGGTCTGGATGCTTTCGTCCAGCAATCTTCAACACCCCCCCTTAATGGTACACCAGGGCCCAGCCCCCACTGCTTCTCCCCAGTTCTGTAAATACAGCTTCTACCATTCACTGCAACCCTAATGCCTTCCAGAACCCCAGGAAAGCTACTTTGGAAAGTGGCTTTGTCAGCCCATCGGCAATTTGTTTGCTGGTCTCAATAAATTCTAGCCCCACCGTTCCATCATTGACCTTTTCTCGGATGTAGTGGTGCTGTATGTCAATGTGTTTCGAGCGGCCGTGGAACTTCGGGTTCTTAGCGAGAGCTATGGCTCCCTGATCATCGCCGTAAATGACAGTCGGGGGTATCTCGCGCTCGTCCATGTCGGCGGGCTCCGCGAGAAGATTTCGAAGCCAGACTGCTTCTTTGGTCGCTTGTGTCTGGCCAACGTACTCGGCTTCACATGTCGAGAGTGAGACGGTGCTTTGCTGTTTAGACCACCAGCTGATGGGACCGGTTCCGATGCTAAAGATATTACCCGACGTGGACCGTCGCGTTCCTACATCACCGGCCCAATCTCTATCAGAGTACCCAACGAGTGGACTTAGGCTCCCAGTGAACGCGAGTCCTAAGTCGATCGTGCCTCGAAGGTACCGCAAGATCCGTTGCACTGCTCCCCAGTGTTCTGTTGTGGGGTTTGCAGAGAACCTGCTGACGACAGAGACAGCATAGGCTATGTCCGGCCGTGTTCCCAGCATTGCATACATTAGCAGGCCGACGGATCTCTGGTACTTCGCTTTCGAGGCGTCGGCCGCCTGGTACCCTTGCGGTGCGTTTGAAAGCTTACCGCTGTCTTCGCGTCCCACAAATCGAGATCCTTGAGGAGCTTCTCGATGTAGGCGCGTTGACTGAGGTAGAGAGATCTGTTGGCCCGGTCTCTTCTGATGCCGGTGCCAAGGTATTGCGTGCACGGCCCGAGATCGGACACCTGGAACCGGCCATCCAGGGCTCGTTTCACGTTCATGATGCCCTCCTTACATGGGTCCCGCTATGAGGAGGTCGTCCACGTAGATGGCTATGATCATGCCGTTACAGGTGAAGACGCTCAAGTCGGCATTCAGGGCTTCGAAGCCGAGCGACCTGAGGAACTTTGTGAGTGTCGTATTCGATACGGGGCGACTGCTTGAGCCCGTACAAGGCCTTTTAGAGCAGGCAGACGCTTCCAGACTCTTTCTCGTACCCGGTGCGCTGCTCGACGTAGATCTCGTCGTCCACGCGACCATACAAGAATGCAGTCTTGACGTCCATCTGTTCGATCTCGTACTTCATAGCCGCTGCGATCGCGAACAGTGCCTTGTAGCTCATGGGCTTGACGACTGCCACGAACGTCTCGGCGTAGTCGCTGTTTTCTACTTGTTCGAAACCGCGAACGGCCCATCGTGCCTTGTACTTTTGCACGCTGCCATCTGCTGCTCTCTTGATCTTGTAGACCCGCTCGCCGCGGAGGAAATGTTTACCCTTCGCGGTCATCGAAGATCTGGGTTGCAGTCTACACGTCTCGTTCAGATGCAGCGACTTAATCTCGTCGTCCATGGCGTCTCTCAATTGACTCCAAGAAGCACTGGACTTTGCTTCATCATAAGAGCGCGGTTCGAATGGCTCGATTGTGAGTGCAGCAGCGACAACTGAGCGGCATAACATCATCCAATCCTTGTTGGTGTACCGGCTGTTATGACCTTTGCTTGTTCTAGGCGACCGCCAGATGGTCGGCTTGCTTCCATCTCCGGCATCTGGACGCCGATCGCCCTGGTCAGCGGCCTCGCTGGCCACTTTGCTCGTGGAGGTCTCATCTGCGTTTTCAAACATTGGCTCAATCTTGCTGATATGGGGAGCATATGTTTGACTCGACAAAGTCAGGCGCGGCGTCGTCGCATCGATGTCCATCATTCTCCCCCCCTACATCGACAGGTGCGGGCGCAGATGGTTCGTGTAGGGAGATGTCGGGCGTTTCACGCCGTGGTGAACCCGTTTGTTCGGACGCGACATTAACGTCGCCTAACCTAACCAATATGAGGCAAGGAATCCAGCTTGAATTCCGGCTTGGCAGTCGCTCAATTCGGTAATTTGTGGGGGTGCACGGCCGATTCATGGTTGGATTCCAAGGGTAGGATTCCAGTCGCGTGTCCGGGCGAACGACGCGTCTTTGAAACAATACAAAAACATATATAGCGTCTCTTGGACTACACGGACTAGTCGCTTTTGTTTTATCTCTTCTGGGCCGGTATTCGCATTTCTATTCGCATAGTATCACACGTAAAGTGCGCGATGTCTTTGCCCGCTTACGCAGACGTCCCGCGGCCGGGCGTAGCTGGAAATCGAACTTTAGACGTTCAGCACACAGCCGTTTCGCCGGATTGTAATACGGGCGATATCCGACTTCCGAATGATAGAGACAAAATCACCGTAGAAAACGCGCATCAGTCACTCGAATGGCACGAAGAGCACGGCGTACTGATATGTACGAGACACGGGTACGCCGTTCGGAATCTCGGCTTTCATCTACAGGAGTATCACACGGGCAACGCTAAAGAGAGGAGAGCAGTTCTCGAGCTGTTCGGTAGGCATGAGGTACGAGAGCCGAAAGATGTGACACTACCGGCACCGCTAGGAGCGCCGTTCGCTTCATTGGGTAAGCCGGTAAATGCATTCATCTGTAATGAGCCGGAGTGCGAGCATATTAGCACGAGCCGAAAAGGCATCCGGTTACACTGCAACCGAAAGCACGACTGGAGATCTTCGGCCGACGAAAGGGAACACTGGCATTCTATATGGGTACAGACGTTCTTCAAATCGGCAGGTCTACAGAAGTACTTCACCGTCGCTTACGACGAGGAAGAGAACACTGTCGTTCAGGGCGACAACGCGGAAATCGTGCTACCGACAAGATCTACTGCAAACGCCGCCGAGATCGTAGGAACGTCAAATGATACCGAAGTCGCAGCGATCGCTACAGACTGGAAGGAGCAGGACGAGAAATTAAACGAGACGCTCGACGTAGCAGACGCCGAGACTGCTAAGACCGATCATACTCTGTGGTTTAAGAAGACTGGTTGGGCCGAGCATATTGCGGGCTGCACTCTAAAGCATCTAAGTCAGGCGAGCCGACTGCCGGATCGCGACGAACAGACGCTTCACGAGGCCGTAAAGCTAAACGGCGCTCTGATCGAGAAATGCGTTGCAGGTCTCTCGTCTCTCGACAACGAAACCCGGCGCTGGCTCAGAAGCGCGAAGCACTCGGAGATCGATCAACGGCCGCTAGCGAGGTTGCAGAACGTAGAGAGTCAACAGACGTACGCCGTCTACATGGCACGACTGCTCTGTTACAGTCTGAGAGTGCTTCAGAGCTGCGAAGATAGCGAGAGGCTAGAAGGGACGGTAGATTACCAGCCGAGCGAAGGTCGAGGCTCAGAGAGCGATGTAGAGGATGACAGCGAGGATGACGAGGACAGCGAAGGCGGTGGCGACGGGGGTAGCGATTCCGGCATACAGCCCGTCGTCGACATCTTGAAAGACGCCCGTAGGCTATACCCGTGGCAGGGCAGGCAGAAGGATTTGCTAAGACGGGTTCGCGAGGGCATCGAGAATGGCTGGGACAAGAAGTCTCAGCTAAAGGCTCTGCTGGATTTCTACGAATCGCTCATCTTTCAGCACGTAAGGGGGGACACATTTAAGAGTGCGATCTTACACTTTCTCGCTATTCTAGGTATCGACGAGGAGACTAGACGGCTCCGGCAGGCGAACGACTTTTCTTATATGCTGGCTGGTATCGTCTACTGTATGCGAGTGATCGCCGTCGAAGTCATACTACCGTCGGAGGAAAGGGAAGATCAGGACGACGTGGACGACGAGCGCTTTAGGCGAACGAGGAACGACTTCTTAGCGGACGGCACGTATAGTGTGATGAGCAAAGCTCTCAGCATCTTGGCTTACGGCAAGAGCATAGCGATGAATCATAGCAACTCCGGGTCGATATCTTGGTCGCTAGATCGAACAGAGATGTCGTACAAGGGCAGGCCGATCGATGTGGCTCGCTTCGGGTGTATGGTCAGAGGCGTGGTCGAAGAAGCAGAGGGCAAGCTTTGGAAAGATCTGATGTGGGCAACGCAGGAAGAGCAGTTCGAAATCCCGCTCGACAAGCTTCAGGACGACGTCACTTGGACGAAGCGAGGGGTGTCGTTCGTCGACAATGCTAAGAACGGACTACAAGACAAGCGCGAGTGGATGATAAAGCGCGCGCTGGCAGACGTCAGAGGTAAAAAGATGCGTAAGCAAGGCGAGTGGTCGAGGCTGGAAGTGTGGAGGTACTTACGGAAGGTCGATCGATTCATGGAGCTACTTCTCTTCTGTGTTCACGTAACAGGCGGGCAGCCGGCGCGAGGGACCGAGATCACATCGATCCGGTTCAGGAACGGCTTCCAGCAGGACAGGAACGTCTTCGCGATACAAGGGCATATGGTAGTCGTCACCCGGTATCACAAGTCTCAGTCGCAGTTCGACAAGCCGAAGGTGATCCCGAGGTTTCTACCGTGGAGGGTAGGGCAGCTACTCGCGATCTATCTAGCTTACGTTCAGCCGTTTCAGCAGTATCTAACGGTGAAAGTGAAGGGCTCAGGCCGATCTGATCACATCTGGGCGAACGAGTTCGGGCCGTGGGGGACGGATCGTTTGACTAAGGTCATAAACCGAGAGTCGAGCAAGCGACTAGGTACAAGGCTGACGACGCTGGACTACCGGCATGTCGCAGTTAGCTTAGGGCGAGAGAAGGTTGGGGAGCAGTTCTCGCGAGGATACGTCGAAGAGACGGCCGAAGTCGAGGAGCCCGAAGTAGACGAGGATGACCCGCTCGAGGTCTCGGCTGGTAGAGGCGGTGAGATAGGGGCTAATCGGTACGGCGTCTCGCTCGATGTGATCAAACATCTCAGCAGCCGGTCGATCGACACTTTCAGGCCGCTCTGTCAGAAGTGGCACGAATTCTTAGAACTGGCGAGCTACGGTAAGAAGGGACAGAAGCGAGGACTACAAACAAGTAGCAGTAGCGGGAGCTTCTACACGCACTCGCTACAGGACACCGACGGGAGGAGGACGGCGATGATGGCAAACAATGGCATCAGGGGATGGGGTGCGGCAATTGACAGATTTCGAGCACAGGGTCGAGAGCAAGGCTCAGAAGTAGGAGGAGGATCGAATGGTAGCTGGTGGTTCGGAGGAGGCGAGCGAAACGAAAGCGAGAACGACTCGAGTAGGAGAGAGGGCGGTAGTGACAGGCAGACGATGACTACGCCGCTACTACAGCAGGGAGAGCAGGAAGAGCAAGGAGAGCATGGAGGTCAATCCGCGCGACAGTACACGCAGCAGTTCACGCCGCACTTTACTCCGGTACAACAGTGGATCGATCAGCACACACGGCAGCAGTTCGCGCCGCAGGTTGTCGCCGGGACAAGGGTCGCTATGACGCCGGGCACGACAGCACATCTCGAGCAGTCGCCGCTCTACAACAGGTCGACAGCGATATCCGTAATCGGTCAGAAGAGATTCATGAGCCCGGCAGTAAGCGAGGAGGATCTGAAGAAGGCGATGAGGAAGGCTTTACGCCGCGACGACGTCTCGTTCCGATCGGAAGAACTAAGTAGTATGCACAGCGGAATCGACTCTCCAAAGGAATCGACTCCACTTTCCCTTCCTCTGCTCCCAAAACACTGCTCGAGCGCTCAATTGTGATATTCCGCACAGCTTTTGTGAGGCTGCCATGCTTAGTTGCCGGAGATCCCGCCGTTCTCTCTCATCCTTTCGCTTCTGCCTTTTACTGTGTTTTCGTGTTTTGAAGTTCTTCTCTCCCCTGGTCTCCCGTAGAACTACGGCGCTGGCCGCTGTTCCCGCATGCCCAGCATACTCCCTTGCTCCAGGCCTGCTTCATATTCCAGCCCCGCCAATGGCGAGTCTTACTTATATTAACCTGTAAATGAAAACTGCGGCAGTACGCGAGGGACACACGAGAGATGCGCGAGGGGCGCGCGGCTTGCGCGTAACTCGGTACTGGTGAACATGCGTGCCACATCTTCCTTCACCCTCCTTATCCAGTCCGCGTTCTCGCAATTCTACGATTCGACGGTTTGAACTAGATTCTCTGCTACGACGTGACCATGAGCAGTACCACAGACTTTTTTACGATATTACCCGAATACCAGATCGTGCTTTGCAAGATATGTCACTATTGCGTCTGGCCGGATAATGTCCGTACTCACCTCACGACGAAACACAGGCGGCTACCTAGGGCCGAGAGGGCGCGCATATACAAGGACATACAGACTTGGTCTGGAACACTCCTCTCTCCCGGCCAATTTTCGATCCCACAGTCTGTCAAAGAGCCTGTACAAGGTCTGCCGTTATTCCAGGACGGCAAGCAGTGCCGACTCAAGCCTGATGATTGCGCTTTCGTGTGCCGATCAACGGGTAGCTTGAGTAAACACTGGCAAGCGGCCCACAGTTGGAGCGTCACTGGCAAAAGAGGAGGAGCGAGGACGGCTTTATCGCTTCAGGGTTCTGCACAAAAGCGGGCAGACGCATGGAAGCCTGTTCGATGTCAACGGTTCTTTCATACAGGACGCCACACTAGCTATTTCATGGTGCATTGCGAAGAGAGACATGAGAACAAAGCCTCTCGATGCGAGCCATCTCAGCCCGAGTCGATTGCCTCTTCGGTGCTCCAAGATCTTGCGGCGCTAGAACGAGACCAGGAGAAGCAGAGCAACGTGGCGTGTGATGAGACCAGTGCAAAAGAGACCTCTCCTTGGCTACAGCTGACTCGATGGCTTTCATACCTTCACGGAAAATGCCTCCTCGACGTCGCTGCTCTCGTTAAGCAACCGGATTTAACCACTGAGCCCGCATTACTTTCTATTTGTGATAGCCTTGAGCGTGTAATTGAGGATGCGTACCAAGCCGTCTGCAACGACAGCATTAACGTATTTGACCAAGTCCGGATCAACAGCTTCTTACAGCGACCAAGCGCAACTGACCGCCCGCTAATGGTCAAACTCCAGAAATCGACATGGCGGCATTATACTAGGATTTGGAAGGCGCTTCTTAGTTTCGTCGTTCGAACTGCGCAGCCAAGTAATGATATTCAACTCCGGCACCAACTGACGAATCGACAAGCGGCCAATCTCCAAAAAACAGTCTTCAAAGCGGAAGAGGTAGTGCGGCTGTCCGCAGATGGTGAGGCGGTCGGAGAAGAAGCAACATCTGCGCTGGAATTAGCTAGCGATGAACTGGACGGCTTTTGTCTTGATCTCTGTGTATCACTACTGGATCACGACCTCAAAGGAGATCTCTTTGAGAGCGCTGCTGTCGGCTTCTTAGCAGCATTCGCCATCGATCCTATTAAAGGGATCCTTAGGGAGGCTTATCACTTCACACCAACTCTTTCTGGTTTCATAAAAATCGCACAGATGCTGGTGATCCAGAAATCTGTGGTCGACGCAAGGGACGAGGAGGGCTTGCAGCCTGCTGACCTCCTCGATGAAATGCGCGCTCGATTTTTGAACAATGGCGTGCGGTCTCCTTTCAGCTGGGCCAGTCAGCTAAGAGTTTATGGAAAGAAAATTCGCGACTCGACTACTTGCCTTGGCTATATTTCTTGGTCAGACGACAACCTCTCGGTCTCTTACAAAGGCGTGCGCCATCTAAGCATGAATGCTCTCCGTGAGTTCGTCAGGGAGCAAGTAGAAAAGGCCCAGGCCCAACTCGAACAGCTTCTACTGATCCATCCCGAGGAGACGCGAGAAGACCTGGATATCCGGTTCTGGATTCACCGTGTCGTTGACGACCCAACGGAGAACCAGAAGGGGTGGAGCTTTTTGCGCCACCCGCGAAACCTCCAGGGTGCTCTACCGGATCGAGACGTATGGCTGTTGAAAAGAGTACTTGAGACCCCGTGGCTTCAGGAAGAATTCATTTGCGCAGGAAGTACAGCAGCACAACAAAGGTGGAATCAAAGCGCGTGTCAAGTATACTTCCTCCAAGTCGAGGCGTTCCTCGAGCAATTGCTTCTGCTCATTCACCTCACGGCAGGCCAGCCAGCCCGAGGCAGCGAGACACTGAGCTTGAGGCACGTCAATACCGTTAGCGGCCACCATAGAAACGTCTTCATCGAGAACGGTATGGTGAGTACGGTGACAACCTACCATAAAGGCTACAGCACTACTGGTAACACAAAGATTATCCACCGCTACTTACCAAAAGTGGTCGGAGAGCTTCTAGTATACTACCTCTGGCTCATTCAACCGTTTTGCAGGAAGTTAGAGATGCTTGCTTTGCGTAGAAGAGACCTTCCGTCTCCGTTCTTGTGGGCGAAGGGAGGAAGCCTCGACCCTTGGGATAGCTCGAGACTTAGTCGCGTACTCCAACGCGAGACGAAACAAGCATTCGGTGTCGCAATGAATATATCTGTGTACCGACACCTAGCTGTTGCCATCTCTCGAAAGCATCTGAAATGCGGTGGCTTCAAACGCGACTATGGCTTAGAGGAGTCTGCGTTGGATAGACAAGGGTCCCACACATCTTGGACAGTAGGTACAACATATGCTCGTGGGCTGGAGGAGGCTGCCGGGCACGTCGAAGCGAGGAAATCAGAGTATCGCCGCATTAGCCAAGAGTGGCATGACTTTTTAGGATTTTCTTCAAGTTCCCTGCCTTCACGGAAGCGGCCACTGGACGACATCACGAATAGAGCGGATAGATTGGTGCAGAGGCGGAAATTAAGCAGTAAAATCATACCCAACTTTTCGAGTTAGTTAGTGTAGATGGCTTGAAAATTTATATATGATTGCTCTTGCATTTCCTGAATGCCTGATTCTTGAGGTGTCGTCACCTCCTTCAAGACGATTTGCTACTAGGTCTCACGCGTCTTCGCCGAATGAGTCCTCGGTTCCTCAAGGACGGTGTTAACGTCGATACCGTGCGTTGGAACTTCGTCCAACACAGAGACAACGCGACGATCCTCGATGGCACAGAACGTGCTTTGATAAAAGCAATCGAACGATCCGAGCAATTATGTCGAATCTTGCTCGTTAAGAATAGTCAGTCGCCCGGTGGATGGGCGTGGAGGGAGAGCGCAATGGCCAGTTACGAAGCTACCGTGCAGGAGTTTCTGAAACGGCTCAGCGTCCTCATACACATCAGTGGTGGGCAACCCGTACGGGAGAGCGAGTTCTTTTCGATGACACATCGCAACACGCAGCGGCGACGGTCTATCATCATCCGCTTCGAGCGTGTGATGGTACACGTGCAGTACCACAAAGGCCAGCAGCAGACAGGAAGCTACAAAGAAAATGTCCGCTTCCTCGCCAACCCTATCGGAGAACTGCTACTCGACTACATCACCTACTTCCTGCCGTTGCGCGAGAGGTTTCTACGGCAGACCTCGCCTGGATCGTTACTTTCCCCGTACCTTTGGGGAGAAGGATGGAAAAGTGTGGCCGGAAGGCCATCTAGGTCGCTACTTGGAAGAAGCAAGCGTTCGGGCGTGCGTGCCACGACTTCACGTCGCAGATTGGAGGCAGATCTCAGTTGCCATCGTCAAAACGAAGTTCGCTGGCCAAATCGAGTATTTCGATCCAGACGAAGGCGACGAAGACGGGGAAGAGACTGCTCCAATCATCCGAATCATGACCGAACAGCGCAACCACAAGACGCGGACGGTGAACCGCGCGTATGCTAACCAAGCCGGAGCAGTGTTCAGCAACCTCTGGGATGGAAAGGTGCGGATGGGCCTGCAGGCTTCCACTCTATGGCAGGACTTTTGGGGCGTGGAGACGATTCTCAAGAGGAAGAAACGTGGGAGAGTCGGGCAAGAGTCTCGCTTGGCGAAACGGGTCGCCAAGGGCATCTATCGTCCTCGCAAGCCTTGGTCCACAGAAGCTCTCCTGGGAGGCGTGAAGAAACTATACGGCAACAAGGACGCAGGCTGGAAATCGACCGAGCAGGCGCAAGCTCTCACTGCAATCATGTCGTGGAATGAGCAGGTCGTCGTCATCCTACCCACGGGAGCTGGGAAGAGCTTGCTTTTCATGCTCCCGTGTACCCTGGCTAACGCTGGGATAACGATACTCATCGTACCGCTCGTCTCACTCTACGGAGATATGCTTCGGCGCATGAAAGAGATGAGCATCGACCATCTGGAGTGGCATCCAGGCGAGACTCGAGAAGCCGCCTTGGTACTGGTCAGCGCCGAAGCCGCCTCGTCCAAGGATTTTATCAAATATGCTCGGAGGCTGATAGCAGAGCAGAAGCTGGATCGGATCGTGGTTGACGAGTGCCACCTGACCGTAATTGCGGCCGAGTACCGACCCAGCATCGTCGAGCTCACAGCCATCCGGAGCCTGAGAACTCAGTTTGTTTACCTCACAGCCACTCTTCCACCATCTATGCGGGCAGAGTTCGAGGAAAGGAACTATTTGCATCACCCCACAGTGATAAGAGCGTCGAGCAATCGAGCAAATATTCTCTACATGGTGCGTAAGGCTGATGCTCACAAAGGAAGCCTACTCGAACAGGCTAGTGTCGAGGTCGAAGACGCTTGGACAAAGTCTGATTTGTTCGATCACTCTCGCGACAAAATCATCCTTTACGTTCGGACGTGCAAGGACGCGGACGACTTGGCAGAGCTACTCGGCTGCAGCTCGTACACTGCCGAGAGCGGGACGCCAGTGGAGAAGAAGCAGATACTCGATCGCTGGACCCAAGCTCTCGATACGCCATACATCGTGGCGACTACTGCCCTAGCCGAAGGGTTCGACTATCCGCACGTCCGGCTCGTCATAAACGTAGACGAGCCGGAGTCGTTGGTCATCTTTGCCCAAGAGTCTGGTCGGGCGGGACGGGACGGGGAACGTGCATATTCGATGGTATTACTTCCCGCAACCTGGCAGCCTCAGGTCTCAGATATTTCGTTGGACGAGCCGCGCGGGACGAACAACTACAGAGATGACCCGACACTTCGGAAGCGCGATACAAGCAGTGCGAGTAGCAGGCCTAGCTCTACGATCGGTGTAGGGAACCCCATTTTATCGTTGTGCTTTGAGAAGTAGGAAACTAAAGCCTAACCTATCCTCAATCCTTCAAAGAATCCGGGGCGGATTCCATGATAATGTATGGGGGGCACGGGCCACCGAATTCGCCGGAGGGGGCAGATTCCATGAAAAACCGGGGGCAGAAGGAATGAAAAGTACCGGTCGGAATCGTTTCAAACTCGGTGAGTTTCCAATCCGTAGGCACTTAACTCGTGAGTTTTCAACACCGGAGCGGGAGACCCGCGTGGTGAATTGTTATCGCGGTTCGAAAATCCCAACATACTATGTGAAGTTCCGCTCGGAAAGGCTTAGGGTTAGGGTCGGCGGGCGTGACGGCGGTTCGGCTGGGATTGAGGGACCGCCGCAAGCGCAGGCTAGACGCTCGCGAAGAGGCAGAGTAGATAGAAATACACCAACAAAGGTGCAAAAAAGCACCCAGTGAGGCCACCGACTCTTGTAGTATATAGTCAATGTTCAATCCCATCATATGTGACCGCGCCACCGCGACAGGGATCGCGAAAATCTTGTGACAGGGGTCGGTGTAGCTAAGCTCAGGCGAGGCCGCCGACCAAAACATTAGGACAAACACGTTGCTCGACAGCCAACACACCATGGACGCTTTTGAGAGTTTGTTCGTACACTTTCAGAATTTCCAGATCATCGTTTGTAGAGATTGCAAGTTTGCAGTGGTTCCAGACCAAATCAAGGCGCATCTCAGCCAAAATCACCGGACGCTAACAGTGAGCACCAGGAAAAGAATAATCGAACAGGTGGAAAAGCTCGACCACGTCGCGTACAGATCGGAGGACGTCGTGTACCCCGCCGTCGAACAGCAAGCGATCCAGGAGCTTGGCCCGGTCATCGAGCAATGCTTACAGTGTAAGGCGTGCGGGTTGCTGAGGGTGAGCAGGAAGGGAATCGAGGCGCACTGTAGAAAGGAACACGGCTGGAACAGCACCAAAAGCCGGGGAGGTCGAGGGAGTTTGAGGAGTCGACCCGCCGAAAACCAGCCGTTCACGGAAGGTCACTGCTGTCAGAGATTCTTCAAGTATGCGCAGTGGACTAAGCTCTTCAAGGTGCTACCGCCAGCGCCACGGATGCAAGGAAGCGGTCACGGCTCCGAGCCCGACGACAGGGCGCAGAAGTTGACAGATGAGGTAGCAGATGGACTAAAGAAGAAGCTGCGGGAAGCGCACCATCACAGGAAGGTGGACGTCAGCGATGTCAGGTCTGAGATGGATCCATGGCTGGAACACACCAGCTGGGCTCACCATCTGGCTGGGTTTGAGAAAGAAGAGCTGCGGGCTAGTCTGAGTGCGGCGCCAAAGCTTGAGGCGGACGAGCGGGGGATAGAGAGCGTGGATGAAGAAGAGGAGGCCATCGAGAGGGCTTGCAGAGCGACCGGCAGGGTGATCAAGAAGGCCATGGACGTCAGCAGCCCGCGGACGATCCCAAGGTCCGCTCTTCATTACGTGAACAGGAAAGAAACCGGGGCCGCGAACAACGAGACTCCATTCTACAGTAAACACGAGGCCAGTACGCAGAAGAAATACTCCAGGGTCTGGGTATCAATGCTGAGATATCTTTGGAGGAGTCAGACTTGGGAGAACAAGCCAGACTACACGTTGACGGACGGGCAAGCAAGGAGACTGGGGGCAATGCAAAGTCTCGCCAGACGAGAGACCGCCGCTTTGGGCAAGGGAGCCAGAAGGAACTACGAAGACGAGTTACAATGGTCCATCGTTCTTTTCTGGGCCAGCATGCTCGACCAGGAGCTGCTTGACGACGAGTTCCAAAGCGGCTTTCTGTCTGCAGTGGCAGTTCTCGGCTTAGACACCGAAGACGCAGGATGGGTGAGCGTGTTCAACTTCACGCCGAAGCTGGCGGCCATCGTCACAGTCTGCAAGGCTCTGGTGGTGTTCATGGCTTACAAGCAGAGACAAGACGACATCGAGCGGCTAACCGGGGAAGGGATAAATGAGAAGGAGGCGAGAAAAGAGGCGGTCAGCGTCGTAGAAGGCGTGCACGACATGGTGCCCCGGCTGTTGTGTCTTCAGGAGTACGGGGGACCAGCGAGCCCGATGGATAGGGTCTTGCACATGAAGACTTTTGGAATGAGGATCAGGTTCACGGAGAAAGCCGGCGCACGGGTCACTTGGATGAACAGATGCCAGCAGGTCGCCATCGATAAGATCAGCTTCAGCATGGGTGATCTCAGAGATGCACTACATACGCTGTGGGAAAGGTGTCTAGGCAGGCTTACGAAGCAGTTGATGTTCTTACAGCAAGAAGAGGAACTGCCGACTTTGCATCTGGACAGACTGTTTGACAACCCAAGCGATCTCACCGAGGGTTGGAGCTTCTTGGGCGATGAGAGAAACGATGAAGTTTTAGGCAGGGTCAGGAGGCCAGACGGGAAAGACGTAGAGAGTCGGAAGTGGTTATGGAGCCGGGCCATGAGAGAGGACCGAATAACCAAACACTTTCTACACAACATCGACATGAGCGAGGTGGGGGACCGGAGTGAGCTACGGTGGAACACGACCAAGGTGGAGCAGTACTTCCGGGAGGTGACTCTGTTCAAGGAGGAGCTGATAGTGTTGTGTCATATGGCAGGCGGAGCTCCGGCGAGAGGGACGGAAGTCGTCAGCATCAGGACGGAGAACGGAGAAAGTGCGCGAGCGCAGAGGGGCGTTTTCATCGACAACGGCATGGTCGAGCTTGTGACGGGCTACCACAAAGGCTACAGCAAGAGCGGCGAAGCGAAGATAATCCACAGGTATCTGCCAGAAGAGGTGGGAAAGCTGTTGGTATACCATCTGTGGCTAGTGGAACCGTTCGTGCACATGCTCAGGTGGGAAGTCAGGGGCGAGTTCGACTTCAGCAAGTATCTGTGGGAGCCGGAGCCGGAAAAGAAATGGGAAGGCGAGGTCGACGGAGTCAGGGAGGAGGAGGAGAGTGGGAGCGAGGAAGGAGGAAGGGAAAGCGACGGAGGAGAGGGCAGTTCAGGAAGCGAGAGCGAATCGAGCATAGGCCCGAGCAGCGAAAGCGAGGCGGATGGAGGTGACGACGAAGGAACGGCAGGAGATCAGATCGTCAGTGGGAGGGAGGCGAGAAGTAGGCCGAGGAATAGAGGAAAAGCGAAAGAGGGCAAGCTGCAGGCACTCAGCATAGACGGCTTCTGGAACACAGAGAGGCTGAAGAGGGTGATGAAGAGGGAGCTGTCAAAATGCCAAGCTGGATTCTTCGCAACGCCGTCGACATGGAGGCAGCTATACCCAGCCATCCAAAGGGTACACTGCCCCGAGGAAGAAGTGACGAAACAGCTCGATCGGTTGTACGAAGGCGTATCGACGGAGGATAGGCAGATGCAATCCGGGCACAGTAAGAGGATGGAAGAATTGATTTACGGGATTCTGACGACTGAGAATCCGTTCAGTACACAGTCTGAACAGGCGTCTTTCAGAAAGGTGAGCGTGTCATGGCACCGCTTCATGAGGTGGCCATCCGCGACGGGGAACGGCAAGCCAGCAATCGATCTGGAGAAGTACAGGAAGATGGTTGAAGAAGAGAGGTGGGCGAAGTTGAGGAGGGCAGACTTGAACGTGAGTCTGAGGGAAATGCTAGGGCCGAGTGCTTCATTTAGAGGCTCACAACTGGAAGGGCTGAAGGCAATCGCGTCGGGCGAGCCGAAAGTGGTGATGGTAATGAGGACCGGAGGAGGAAAGAGTCTGATGTTCATGCTACCGGCGTTTTGCTCAGTGGGAGGGGTGACGGTGGTGGTGGTGCCGTTGATCTCGCTAAGGAGCGATCTGGAAAGGAGATGCAAGGAGATTGGGATCAGCGCAGGGAGATGGCCCGACCAGACCGCCAGGCACGCGAGAATCGTGCTAGTAACACCCGAGAGTGCGGTGACGAAGGCGTTCAACAGGTTCATCAACGGCAAGCTGGCAACTGGAGAGCTAGATAGGATAGTAATCGACGAGAGCCACATTGTTCTGGACTCGACGGAGACATGGAGGCCGAAAGTGCTCGAGCTGGCAGAGTTTGCGGGAAGGGGATGCCAGATGGTATATCTCACAGCAACATTACCACCGAAGGAAGAGCCGAGTTGGCTCGAAGCGATGGGCTTAGAGAAGAAGACGGTGCGGATGATAAGAGACTCGACGACAAGGAGGAACATCGCTTACCAGGTGGTCGAGTACGACAAGGGGGAAGAAGAGGAGAGGGTAGCAGACTTGGTAGGCAGGAAATTGGAAGAACACAAGGAGGGACAGATCATAGTGTATTGCCGGAGGGTAGAGCAGTGCAAGAAGATCGGAGAGGTGCTGAGGTGTCCAGTGTACTACAGGGGCGTCGGAGACGAAGAACTGAAGAGGAAGATTCTGGAACAGCTAGTCAAGGGGACGCACAGAGTGTTCGCGGCGACGACAGCGATGGGAATGGGGGTGGACGCACCACACATCAGGGTGGTGGTACACGTGGGAGTGAAGGAATTGGTGAGAGATTACGCACAGGAAAGCGGAAGGGCGGGAAGAGATGGAGAGGCAAGCGAGGCGATTTTGATGAGAGGCTACAACGCGGTAGGAGGCCGGAAAATCTATCCACAATCCTATCCACAATCCTTCAAAGATTCCGGGGCAGATTCCATGATAATGTATGGGAGGCACGGGCCACCAAATTTGGCAGAAGGGGCAGATTCCATGATAA